>NC_056615.1:5324234-5384234 GCF_018340385.1 Cyprinus carpio
AAGCACTTTGTCCAAGCAATGGTTTAAGTTTGGGGTGACCTAATCACTTTGTCTAACCAATGCATTGAGCTTGAGGACGATCCAAGCACTTTGTCCAAGCAATGGTTTAAGTTTGGGGTGACCTAATCACTTTGACTAAACAATGGATTGAGCTTGGGGACGATCCAAGCACTTTGTCCAAGCAATGGTTTAAGTTTGGGGTGACTTAATCACTTTGACTAAACAATGGATTGAGTTTGGGGACGATCCAAGCACTTTGTCCAAGCAATGGTTTAAGTTTGGGGTGACTTAATCACTTTGACTAAACAATGGATTGAGTTTGGGGACGATCCAATCACTTTGTCCAAGCAATGGTTTAAGTTTGGGGTGACCTAATCACTTTGTCTAACCACTGCATTGAGTTTGGGGACGATCCAAGCACTTTGTCCAAGCAATGGTTTAAGTTTGGGGTGACTTAATCACTTTGACTAAACAATGGATTGAGTTTGGGGACGATCCAAGCACTTTGTCCAAGCAATGGTTTAAGTTTGGGGTGACTTAATCACTTTGACTAAACAATGGATTGAGTTTGGGGACAATCCAATCACTTTGTCCAAGCAATGGTTTAAGTTTGGGGTGACCTAATCACTTTGTCTAACCAATGCATTGAGCTTGGGGACGATCCAATCACTTTGTCCAAGCAATGGTTTAAGTTTGGGGTGACTTAATCACTTTGACTAAACAATGGATTGAGTTTGGGGACGATCCAATCACTTTGTCCAAGCAATGGTTTAAGTTTGGGGACAATCCAATCGCTTTGTCTAACCAATGGATTGAGTTTGGCGATGATCCAATCACTTTGTCTAACCAATGGATTGAGTTTGGAGACGATCCAATCACTTTGTCTAACCAGTGTTTTAAGTTTGGGGTGACCTAATCACGTTGTCTAACCAATGGATTGAGTTTGGGGACGATCCAATCACTTTGTCTAACCAATGGATTGAGTTTGGGGATGATCAAATCACTTTGTCCAAGCAATGGTTTAAGTTTGGGGTGACCTAATCACTTTGTCTAACCAATGGATTGAGCTTGGGGACGATCCAATCACTTTGTCCAAGCAATGGATTGAGTTTGGGGATGATCCAATCACTTTGTCTAACCAATGGATTGAGTTTGGGGATGATCCAATCACTTTGTCTAACCAATGGATTGAGTTTGGGGACGATCCAATCACTTTGTCTAACCAATGGATTGAGCTTGGGGATGATCCAATCACTTTGTCTAACCAATGGATTGAGTTTGGGGATGATCCAATCGCTTTGTCTAACCAATGGATTGAGTTTGGGGACGATCCAATCATTTTTTTCTAACCAATGGATTGAGTTTGGGGACGATCCAATCACTTTGTCTAACCAATGGATTGAGTTTGGGGATGATCCAATCGCTTTGTCTAACCAATGGATTGAGTTTGGGGATGATCCAATCACGTCGTCTAACCAATGGATTGAGTTTGGGGATGATCCAATCATTTTTTTCTAACCAATGGATTGAGTTTGGGGACGATCCAATCGCTTTGTCTAACCAGTGGATTGAATTTGGGGCAACCAAATCACTTTGTCTAAACAATGGATTGAGTTTGGGCATGATCCAATGGCATGACTTTGATTTTGAGGCAACCCAATCACTTTGTCCAAGCAATGGTTTAAGTTTGGGGCGACCCTATCAGTTTTTTCAACTAATGGTGTAAGCTTGGGGTAACCTGATAACTTTGTTTTGGAGTGACCCAATCACTTTGTCCAACCAATGGTGTACGTTTGGGGCAAACTTTCAGTTTGTTCAACCAACAGGCTTGTTCGACTTAATGCGGCACCACAAAGATCGGCTGCCGCCTGACAAAAGCAATGCATTCTGGTTAGAAAATTTGTCTGACTTTGATTGGTACTGCAGCCGCCTTGCAATCACATGTGCCATTAAAGTACCGCGAGAGCAAAACGAGACCACTCGCCTAGGTCAGGCACTGCAGTTGCTCGAAATTGGCTGCAAAAGCCTTGATGACGAGTCGTCTTCAAAAAGTAGTCTTCAGGGAAATAAACTTCTAGGTTAAAATATTAACACCATTGAAGAACGTTTGATGAACCCTTCTTTTTAGAGCAAAAACATTAGCAGTACACACCTCATGCCTTCAGTAGATTTGTTCTGGTAGTTGCAGTAGAGCTGTGGAGTTCCCAGCATGGCCTCTGTAAATACGGCCAGAAAACCCAGGCTCTCTACAAACAGAACTGAGTCCAGTAGCAGATACGTCACATAGGCGGCCATTACAGTGAACGCCAGCACACACTGCAGGTAATCCACAAAACCACTCCAAGACCAGAAGTAGTTCCAATCAAAGTCTAGAATTCAGAAAGAAAGAGAGTACATGTTAAAAATAAAAATGTACTACAGTTTAAATTGGTTGAAAGGAGTCCAAAAGACTTTTAGGAGAACATTTTGAGGTCTGAAAGGCAGTATTCTCAAAATAGACTAATTTTTTATTTAAAAATTATATATATATAATATATATATATATATATATATATATATATATATACACATACATATTAGACATTTACATATTAAATTATCAAGTTCTTCCTTTCAACAATACATTTCATAGAACACTGAAACATTGGACATATATACAGTATGTATGCATTATGCAAAGGAATGTATTAGTGGGGATGAAGGGTTGAATCAATGTCAGATCATCAAGTTCAGACCACTGACCCTCTAAGACATGCTCTGACAGGATCAGACAGCAGGGAAAAAACAATGCTAAATGGAAACAAACAAAAATAGCCAAATAATAATAATAATAATAATAATAATAATAATAATAATAATAAACAGTAATTACACCATTCAAAAGTTTGGGATTGGTTACAATGATTTTGAAAGAAGTCTCTAATGTTCACCAAAGCTGCATTTATATGATCAAAAATACAGTAATATTGTGAAATATTATTACAAATTTAAATAACTGTTTACAATATACTCTAAAATGTCATTATTCCTATTCCTCATTTATTCAGTGCCACATGATCCTTTAGAAATCATTCTAATATGCCGATTGCTGCTCAAGAAACATGTATCATTTATTATCATTTTTAAAAACTGCCTCATATTTTTGTGGAAACTGAACAACTGACAAAACCAAACAAGCTAAGAGATGGGCCTTACAAATGGTTTTTCCTGACAGCAATGGGTTTTGTGCAAAAAAGGGGTATTGACAGCAAAGGGGTATTGGCTGCCGAGAGCACGAAACTGTCAAAATTAAATTTGGTACGATCTGCAGCTTTGGTACTGTGTTGGGTGACCACGCATCCAGAATGAAATCTGGGTCCTAAAGGAAAAGCAGTTCGAAGACTGTAAGACCCCCTAAGAAGTCCTTTTTCATGATCATCCAGTTCCCAGCACACAAGCCTCTCAGCAGGGATGAGTCTGACTGGATTCTGACCTAAATAATTCACTTTCGCCAATTATTTTGGCCTCGTGTCGATGGAGGCTGAACTCAGAGAACTCATAAGCCAGCTCTCCGCCCATCCGTCGGTGGAAGAGAAGAGCATATCTAATCAAAGCACGCTGGGAGCCTCAACAACGGTTACTCTCATAAAGAGGCACTGGAAATGTCAAAGTAACAAAGTACAAGCAGAAGCATGAGGACCACAGTGACACCCAGAGTGTCATGAAAATGTCAGGGCATATGGGACAAAGCTCTAGATGGTCTAGATGGACTGGAGCGGGAAAAACACACATTCAGTGAATAAATGTAAGGCTGGTTTAGGAAAACACGATTCCAGCAAATCATTGCTTGGTGCGCCTCTCTCTTCGGATGCCAGCTGTGCTCACAAAACCCAATCAAGAGGGGGCGGCACAGCTTAGACACAAGTGTGTTTGGGTAATCTGTTTATTTGGATAGAGCGCTTTACATCCAAAACTCTGCTTCAGTAACTGCAATCTTTGTTTGCTCCATTACTTGCGGTGTTTGCTAAAGTCCTTTTTGAACAAAGTTTGAACAAATCGCTAACCGTAGTAGCGATGTATATAGCACTGCCCACAAAGAGAACGCTGTCAAAACAAGCTGCTTCCTATTGATCAACGTGACAAATTCTTGTGCCAAAATTCAATAAACCAGAAGTCAATGGGAAAATTCTTTGCAACCAGAAGTCCACTGAGAAGACTATTTTTCATCCCGCAGATTTCTGTCATGCACTAGTAAGTAACTGCATCATAAACACTGTGAAAACTGACATATGAAATATTAGTCAGAAAAATATATTTGATACGTCAGGCTTTTATGGCTCACAGTAAGAAAAAAATCAACTCAATTTTATTCAGAGTCCCAAATTGAGCAAAAATATGCAATTTCGTACAGTTACTGATATTTATATTGCCAAAAAGTAAGATAAAAGTCTGATAGTTTGTATATAAATATCAATGAGATCTTCATAACATAAAATGGATATAAATATCAGCTGTCACTCAATATCTCCCAATAATATGTCTTAGTAAAAAGGTATTTAAAGGCTTAGTTATTTAATTTTAATAATTTAATTTCATTCATAATTATTAGTCTTTAAATTCAATTTAATTCAATGTAATTTAACTTCTTTTATATAGTTTATAAGTTTAATTTCATTCACAATTATTAGTTTAGTTTTTAAATTAAAATATTAATTGAAATCAAAATTTAATTGTTTTATTTGGTTTTAAATCAATAAAACAACATTTTAATAACATTTTATTAAGTAAAAATTACATTTTTAAAATTATTTTTTTTTTTTTTTAAACTAGATAGGCAAAACATACAATGCAATGCAATACAACATGACTTATCGTGATTTAAAAAAAATCAAGGTCTGGATAATCAAGTAAACCTAAGTAGCTTCAGTCCAGTAAGTGTCATCTTGAAGCCAAAGTTAAAGTCAAAGTTCAGGATTAATAACTAATTATTACCCAGTTATTGTAATCACTATAATAAAAACATAGTATGTACTGTATATGTGGACAAGCACTAAAGTGCTACCTTTTATGTTTATTTCTAAAAATCTGTAAAGATTACACAGAAAAAGACCTGAAGGGAGAAGTTTTACAATTATACTGAAAGGTATCTTCTTTTACTTGCTAAAGAAAGCTACAAACTCAGTCAGATGACAGAAAGCAGATTGTGCAACAGGTTTATTAAGCAAAGTTTTGAATATGCTGACCATTTAGAGGCCTTATAGGGTTAAACTGGATAGCAATGCTCTGGCAACCAACCAAAATAACAACAACAACAACAACAAAAATCTAGATTTCTAATGAAATCTCCCGCTTGAAGCAAAAGAGTGAACAAGAAGTGACACACCTGTAGCAAGCATTTAGAGAAGGCATGAATGACTAATTGTGCTTCGCATCAAGTATGAGGTCAGCCGTATTACACTAACGCACTCTCATCACAGCCCACACAGAGAAGTGCGTGACCGTCGAGCTCAGACAGCGCAGATCTGCACATGAGTAACTCTACCACTCTCTGTCATGACGACTTTATCTTAACCGCTCCTCACAGGCAGTTCTGGAAAATCAACTCGGCATTAATTCCCATGATGCAAGACCGGAAAACAATTTTAATATTTGATGCACAGACAATGATAAATGGATAATGAGAGAGAAAGTGAGATCAACGCTTCCCCCGTCTAAATGTGCATTGTGGGAAACAGAAGCAGCAAATCTGATCTGCGTAAAAAGTGAAAGACATGACACATTCAATATCGCAAAGGATTTATAAAGCATCTCAGTATTGTGAATTTATTCGGTCTAAGTTTGTGAAAGTTTCTGCTGGCTTGAGAGAGAAACTTTGCAAAGGTTTAACCATATGAAGAGACGTTTTTGTTTTATGATTATTCTCATGAAAATTAATCTCACATCCATGTCTTAAAAAAAAAGAAAATGATATTTAAAGACAATTAAGTAGATTTTTGCATTGACAGTTACAGTTCTCATAATGAATCTAGATCTATATATATATACACACACACATTATTTATATATATATATATATATATATATATAATATATATATATATATATATATATATATCTACACACACACATATTTAGGATAACAGTTTATTTTGTTAATTTTAAGGTGTCCTTATTACACGTTACATATACTTGTTATTATAATAACAATAAATTATGCATAATTACATTTAAGTAACCTTAAGACAAACCCTAATCCTAACCCTAACCATCTAGTAAGTACTTGTAGTTAATTATTATTATTAATTGGTTATTTGTTTTATTATTATGTTGTAAGTAAAATTTTAAATATAGTGTTATAGTATATAGCATTAAAGGATATACAACAAATACTAAATAAATATTTATTCGGTAACACTTTACAATAACGTTTCCATCTGTTAACATTAGTTACTAACAATTAAAATGACTTCTAAAGCATTTATTAATTGTAGTGAATTTTGAAGCACATGCACGTCTGCCGCTTTAAATTCTGGAGCGCGTTACAGCAGGATGGATTCTGATTGGCTGTCAGTGTTTGTATCGTTCATCAGCTGGAAAAAAAATCGCTCTGAAAGTGATTACAACGATATCGTTTCTCTGTGCCTTTATCGTTATAGTTGTGGTGTGGTGTGGACTATTCTATAATATTGAGAACAATTTTACAACTATATCTTTATCGTTATCTTTACCGTTATCTTTATAGTTATCGTCCGCTGGTGTGAATAAATACTGTAATAAATGTATTGCTCAATGTTAGCTGAAGTTTGTTTACAAATGGAACCTTATCGTAAAGAGTTACCATTTTACATATTCTTTTACTCGTTTTTTTGTGTTTAATTGTCATGAAAATTGTGTCAAAAACTCCCAAGGGTACTAAAAAAAATAGTCTTAATTTTTAAACACATGAATTCTTTCTTGACGGGTTTCATGAGATTCACCTGTAACGGTCTGAGATGAAACTGTGATTAAAGCAGCTGTTGTCTGAGCAGTAAAATGTTATCACACTGGAGAAATCAGTTTGACAACATGACAGCCGTTGATTTGAGGCTGGCAGAGCGTTATCTAACGCACCGTCGGAGGAGAACCAGGGCCAGTTTATGACATTTCAAACGGATTTATTGAAGTATTGATAATTAATGACAGTAGCATTTCAGATGACATTTTACAATCAGATCAATTACTGTGCTTTTGTCTGCGGCGTGACAGAGAGGACAGGTGCGGGGGGAGTCTGTGTGAGACAACATTTACTAGTTTGACAGAAAGATTATGAAAGAGCAGAAACAGAGATCTCAAGAACGTGACTTATGTGATATTTTAATTGGAAGACTGGTCAGGACTTTAGTCAGTGTTTCAGATATAGTAGATGACTTAAGTTATCAGTAACTATAGTTTCAACGTAACTGTCCATCCAACGCATCTTTGACTTTAAAATACCTCCTTCTGTATCAGCACATCCTTTCAGAGCTATGAGGAATTCACCAGTAGCCTGAAGAGAAAAATACTGATTTGTATGAACAGCTATATAGACAAATCCTGTCTTAAGTAATGGTGCAAGTTTAACTTAACCAAAGCTGTGTGTTGAACAGTGGAAGACAGGGTTGGGTGGAAAGGTGCAATAGGGGTTTTTGTTAAATAAAAAATAAATTAAAATAAAAAATGTATTTATTTATTTTAAAAATAATTTAATTACATTTTAATTTAATAAAATATTATTACAATGTTATTTATTTAAAATAAACTTTAAATTATTAAAATTATTAAAATTAATTTAAAAACTAATAATTATGAATTAAATTAAACTTATATAAAGTAAATTAAATTATTAAATTTTAAATATAATTTTATTTAATAATTGAATTAAATTTGAAAACAAATAATTATAGATACAATTAAATTAATCATTTTGTAGTAAATACATTTAATAATTACATTTAATATAAAATGAATAATTATAAATTAAACTATATCAACTAAATCAAATTATTAAATGTTAAATTTAATAATTTAATGTCATTATTTAATTTATAATTTAATTACATTTACAAAATAATAATTTTAAATTAAACAATTTCTTACATTTAAATTAAATTAAATTAGCTACTTGGTTTTTAGTTTGCATTATTTTTTCTGCAAAGTATAGGTGACATCATTTAAAAAATGAAAGAGTTTCTATGTTTTCGAGTCATTACTTTTTGATGACAACAAATTATTTGTCTTTGGAATAACGTGCACTGATAAATTGTGCACAATAAGATCAGGACAGTTTATTTAGAAAACAAATGGGGTCAGTTTGGACGTCAAGTTGACTAAGTTCTCTCATTTCAGTTATGCATGATGTAAAAACTTCACACTTCCTCAGTTGCTACAGTTTTTGCATTGCTTTGCATCAACATCATTATTTATCGATGTCCTACATGTCGTCTCAGTAAGGAGCACTCACACCCTGGAGGAAAACCCGCTGAAAGAAACCACACACAGTCTCATGCTGACCATTTCACACGGTCCTTTCACAGGAAGCTGCTCGTCTTTTCAAAAAGAAGCCTTTGGCAGGATATTTATAGACTTCCTTCAAAATGTGCCAAGTGCTCTGTGTCTGTATCACGTCGGTCATGCTACACCTTCTCCAGTCCCATGCCTTAATATAAAGAGAACATCACTGTCTCTCAGCCATCGCTGACTATACAGCACTTGTGTATAAGGAATTATGGGCCTGTAAATAGCTTTCCATGTGGCAGGCATCACTGAAGGGAACAGGATTGTCTGGAACTCACTGATAACAGTACCAACCCAGAAGAAACCAGCAACACCTACAGCGGAGCTGAGACGCAACGGGACGGCCATGATACTGGAGACAGGCATATGTGAACATGGCAATCATGCTCGGATCCGCGCCAAAACAATCGGCCAATGAGACAAATGGCAACCTTCCGCTCTCTCTCGTGAAACCACCACTTTTGAGCTAGGTGGGCGTGGCTTCAACAACCAGCTCCTGCCTCTTTGCCCATTTTCAATGATCCGGGAGTGACGTGAGGCAAAGATGGCGGCGGCCGGCTTCGCCCACTTTGAGCTTCAAAAACGCTCTTCAGAAATCTACGGGTGATGTCACGGACACTACACGTCCATGTTTTTATACAGTCTATGGTCCGAGATCACCTGAACGAGGTGGTCTCGGCTCGACTGAAAATGAACTCTAGAGCGGTTCGGTTGTAGTGAGAAAGCAATCCGATCCAACCAGGCTACATCACAATGTATGATGGGTAATTACGTAAGTTCCATGAAAAGCATTAGCTTTGTTGTTTTGCTAATATCCAAAAATGAACCCACGAATATCCCTCGAAGCTGTTGTCGTTCCATCTTGACGGATGACAGCCGTGAAAGCGAGCTAAGCAGGGTTGCCAGGTTTTGACAACAAAACTCACATAATTGCTTCTCAAAACTAGCCCAATCACATTTCGAGAGGCATCCCCCATTAAAAATTTGGGTGGGGTAAAATACACGTTTTTGGTGGGGTTCCCCTGGTAAAATTCTCATTTTATGGGGCTAAATATCACGTTATTGAGGTTGCTTAAACCCACCGACATGAAAAACAACCCACAGCAACAGTGTTAACGTAACCTAATTCTGTGGGAAAACCACAGACTTGGCAACACTGGAGCTGAGTAGAATTCCTGAATATAAACCGTGGAACTTTGACCAATAAGAGGACAGTTTACTCGCACGTGACTTGTATTAACAATTTTGGTCCGTTTAGAAACTTTGCCGTGTGAAAGCGAACCGCACCAAAAGCAATCGATCTACAGGTGTGAAACTATTCTGATTTCATGGTGAGGCCACAAGCTCTGTTAAAACAATTTAGGACGGGTAACAGAAATGTATTTGACTGCAAATTGGCATGAGGTAAAAAGTATTTTTGTATTTATTTTTATTTACAAATATTTTGAATTATTGTCTCATAAATGGCTTTCATACATTTTTGAGAGTTGAACCGCTGGGCATTTTACCACCTAACAACATTTTTTAAATCATTTTGAAAAAATTTGCTTTTATTGTTGTGTATATTTGAATGATTATTTAATTCCTTTTAATAAAAAGCACTTTGAATTACCATTGTTTATGAAATGTGCAATATAAAAAAGCTTGCCTTGCCGTTTAACCACCTAACAACATGACAATTTATGACCTTAACTAACTTTAATTGAACTAATATCAGAATTTTATTTATTTATATGCTTTTTACAAACATCATTACTCTTTTGTAAATATTGTTAAGGCTTTGAGAAGTCAAACCACATGCGGTTTTACATATGAAATACATAATTTGTTCAAATTATTAAATGTTTTGAAATAATTTCAGATTTATTATTATTATTTTATTTATTTTTACAAATGAGATAATTTGTTTATTTTATAAACATCATTACATTTCGGAGTCAAACCACACAATAATTTACAAGCAGACATCACATTTTATACTATGAACCAATTTTGCCTGAAGTAATATCAGCAATATCAGTTCACACATCATTTATTACTATTACATTAATATCAAGATTTTGGGGAGTCAAGGGGAGACATTTTACAAACAAGCAAAATGACAGTTTTTAATCTGAATATTTTTTTTTTACTAATATCTTGAATTTTTTTATTTTATTTTATTAAATATCTTTACGTTTTTGAGAAGTCGATCCACATGACATTTTACTCTGACAACAAACTTTACCTGAACAAATATCAGTATTTTATTACTATCTCATAAATATTGTTATGTTTTTGAGGAATAAAACCACATTCAGTTGTAAAATGACATTTTACAACTGAAAAAAATGACAATTAGCCTTAACTAATATCAGAATTTTTTACAAATATCATTTATTTCTTATTTTATAAATAGGACTACGTTTTTGAGGAGTTGAACCACATGACATTTTACAACCCAACAAGATCACTTTTTACAATATGAAGCAATCATGCTTTGCCTTAACATCAGTTTTGTTTTGTTTTCAAACAATACCATGTATTCATCAAGTATTATAATCATGTAAAATCATGTCTCATTATTTCATAAATGCTACATTTGGGGGGAGTTGAAATGCATTACATTATAGTTACTTTACCTGAACCAATATCAGCGTTTCATTTTTACGTCACAAATTACTATTTCACACTGACATTTTACAACATGAACTAACTTTGCCTTGTCATAAAAAGGTCAAATGATCTCATATTTTAATAGATTTATTGACCTCCTTGACACACACTTTGCTTCTTTCTTCTTCATAGAAGGATTGTGCTCAAGCCAATGGATGCATGAACTGCATTTTAATGCATAAAAAAAAAGATTAAGAAAAAACAAAAATGAGTGCGTGTGCTTTTTTTGTTGTTGTTGCCTATTGTAGGTGTAATACTGTAAATAAAAAGAATCTCTGAATGCACTGAAAGCCATGTGCACGCACACACACAGATGCAGAACTGTATATGTGTGTGTGTGTGTGTGTGTGTGTGTGTGTGTGTGTGTGTGTGTGTGTGTGTGTAAAGGGCCGTGTAGCGCTGGAGGCTGTGCGTGTGGAAAGGACCGGATCAAAGCGGCAGTTGTGCGTGTGTGTATTGAGTGTGGTGGCACTGCTTTACCCTGCTGTGCATGTGTGTATCGCTGCTGCCAGCGGGGCAGTGTGTAGGAACAGACTGCCACGGCTTTTAAACAGCAACCCCACCAAGCTCATCCTCTTTTTCAGCTCACACCCACAGTCCTAACTGCAAAACACAGATACTACACCACAAACAGAGCAGAGCGCTGGATATATACTGTGACATTCCTGCCACTGATTTTAGCGTATTCTTGGACAAGCTGGCAAAATATACAAAGCTTTAGTGCAACTAAACAGCCATACTTTAGACACTTTTTACAAGCAAAATTCAGCTACATGACTGTGTGTTGTGGGTGCTGGTCGGGACGTTGCTATACAGATGTTAGGATGCTGCAGTTTGCTCGCTGAGGTGTTTTGAGTGCTTTTTGCCTGCTATCAGCGCTGCTTATAAGAACAAGTCTCTATGATACTCTGGTCTCTGTATACAGCTCAGGTTGTGGCTTCAAATGTAAGTCTGTGAGATTTTTTTGCTCATTTTCTGCACAGATATTTTGAGCAGGTTATTGAATATATGGTAATGGCACACCTTTTCATGCAATTTGATATATTATTCATCCTGACATCACAAACATTGTGAAATTTTAATACTTGTTCAAATGTCTAACTCTAGGTTTTTTTTTTTTTTAATGAATACTATTATTTAGCAAGTATGCATTAAAACAATCAAAAAAGTGACAGTAAAGCCATTTATAATGTTATAAAAGATTTCTATTTTGAGCAGATTTTGTTCTTTTGAACTTTGACCAAAATATGTCCTGAGAAAATGTATCACAGTTTTCACAAAAACATTAAGCAGCACTATTTTAACATTGATAGTAGTAAGAAATGTTAACACTGAAAACGAAAAGTTTTCACGCCGATGTCGCTAGTAAATTTCACAAATAATTACAAAGAAATGGCAAACACATGCTCATTAATCATGAAATTTTGAAGTCAAAAGATTGAAATAACATTCTCTTGTAAAACATCCAGGTAACACTTTAGAACCAATTCTCACTATTAACTAGTTGCTTATTAGCATGCATATTACTAGCATATTGTTTTTTATTAGTACTTATAAAGCACATATTAATGCCTTATTTTACATGACCATATTTTATATCCCTTAACTTTACCCAATATCTAAGCTTAACAACTTCCTTATTATTAATAAGCAGTAAATGAGGAGTTTATTGAAGCAAAAGTCATAGGTAATAGGTTTTACTCTAAATATATATATATATTTTTTACAGTGTAGAATGATTTCTGAAGGATCGTGTGACACTGAAGACTGGAGTAATGATGCTGAAAATTCAGCTTTGATCACAGGAATAAATCACATTTTAAACTATATTAAAGCACAAAACAGTTATTTTAAATGATAATAATTCTTCACAATATTACCGTTTTATTTTTACTGTATTTTTAATCAAATAAATGCAGCCTGGTGAGAATAAGAGACCCAAACTTTTACACAGTACTGTATATTGTTCACCAATCACTCTTACAGAAATGATGGCACAGGGATATTCATCTTCATAAACCATACGCACGCACGCATAAACTATTTCCAAACGGAACAAATAACCTCTTTTCCTCTAAAAGCACTATTTTCCTCAGGGTCTGTCCTTCTTTTCTTTCTGTCCTCTCCCTCAGGCCCACTTTGTGAAGTTTCACTCCGTGTCCGTTTATAAATAGACGGCGTTCAGACCAGGGGCCGGGAATGATTGACGTGAAGCAGAGTGGCACTATTAGTTGTCCGTTCCTTCTTTCAGCAAAGCTTCAGCCCACATGCCAAGAGATATCCGTCAGTCCCTTACTCTAATTACAGATAAGTGAAATAGAAAGACGTGTCAGGGAGGCCTTTGGAAGCTTAAATGAGTGACAGTTGGGTTCTGTAGGGCCTGAAGCTGGTCCTCTTCCAGATCCACACAATCTGTTCCTTCGCAGCTCTGTCCAGAACGGACTGCCGCTCAATCTGCAGAGCTGTGGACTGACTGTAGTGAACGGTTAAGATGCTATCGGCTTGTAAACGCCGGACTGAATTCACACGCCAAATCAGGAAACAAGCACTTTGTCTTCATGTGACAGCGTTTGCAGATCAATACAGCATTTTTCTCATGCTTTGCGCTGTGAAGAGGTTTTGATAATTTGTCAGCATTAATAATACCTCTAATCGTTTTCTCGATTTATTTGATGAGTGTACAGTATTAGTTAAAATATATTAAGAAATCTATTATTTACCATATGTTAGGCATGAAAATATTAGGATCTGCATTTATGACTTCATTCTTTGAGTTGTGAATTTTTTTTTTTATCAGATTTTGTCAGCATTATTTTTACCAACAACAGCAACAACAACAATAATAACTATTATTAAACAGTTAACATTTAATAACCAGGCATTGTTGATGTACAACATTTTATATTAATATTTAATTACATGGTAAAACTTTGTTTTACAGTGCCCTTGTTACATGTAAATTACTATCATAATAACCAGGGTGCGATTTGTGAAATAAACAGAGGGGGGGATGCTTTTGAAAAATTTTATGAAATGTTTTTAATACGACGGAAATTGTATTTAGTGTGATCTCAGTTTAATAAAAACATTGTAAGCCTACGTTAGGCCTATTAATTGTAATGATTTAATGTCCACGGTTATTCAAACAACAAATTGCATCGAGAAAGCGAGGAAAGAACACAACGGAGCTTTTTGAAACTCCGAATCAGTTAAACCATTGCGTCGCAAAATGATTAACTGTTTCGATGCGCTTCAATCGGATCGCGTATCGCGAATCATTTGATTCAGATCTGGACGTCAGAGCGGGTTTGCATGATGTTTTTATCCCCACCAGGGATAAAAGTTATTCAGCAGAGGCAGGGATGCATAGACCAGAAGGGGGGAAATCCCCCCCGGCAAATCACACCCTGATAATAACAACATTAAATTATATGGTAACACTTTATTATTGGAAAAAATTCTGGACTCTAAATCTCAATATTTTGGTTCATTGAGCTTTTTTTTTACTCTTATGAGTCCCTCAGTCCCTGCTGCTAAAAAAAAGCTACACAGCATGAGGCCGCTACCAGCAAACGCTACTTTTGGGATGCTACTCTGCAGGTGATGAGCAGTGCTGGTTTCCTTCAAACACGATGCTTAGAATTGAGGTTCATCAGACCAGAGAATCTGGTTTCTCAGAGTCTGAGGGTCCTTTAGGTGCTTTTTTTTTTTGCAAATTCCAAGTGTGTTTTAGATTTCTTCACTGAAGAGAAGATTGAGTTTGGCCCCACCACCATAAAGTCCAGATCAGTGGAGTGTTGCAGAGATGTTTGTCCTTCTGTAGATTTCTCCTATCTCCACGTATGATCATGGAGCTCAACTAGAGTGACCATCAGCTTCATGGTCACCAGTCTAGACAAGGCCCTTCTCCATCAGTTGGACAGTTTGGCCAGGATGTCAGCTCTAGGAAAAGTCCTTGGTTGTTTCAAACTTCTTCCATTAAGAGTAACAGAGACTTGGTTTTCGCTCTGATATGCATTATCAGCTGTTAGACCTTTTATTAAGACGTGTGTGCCCTTCCAAATCATATCCATTCAATTGAATTTGCCACAGGTTAACTTCACTTGAAGTGTAGTAACATCTATAAGCAATATAAATGCTCCTGAGCTACATTTCCAACTGTCCCAGATAAGGTTATGAATACTTATGCAATGGAATCATCTAAGTTTTTTTATTTTTAATAAATTTGCAAAGATGTTAATAACCTGTTTTTTGCTTTACCATTATGATGTATGGAGTGTAGATTAATGTGGAAAAAAAGTTATTTAAAGCAGTTCAACATAAGGCAGCAACATAACAAAATATTTCAGTTTTTTCTTTTTAATAAATTTACAGACATTTCTATAATTTTGTTTTCACTGTCATTATGAGGTACAGAGTGTAGATTAATGAGAAAAAAAAATGTGTTGCAGCCTGATACTACAATTGTTTAAATATTTTTTTTTCTCATTAATCTACACTCTGTACCTCATAATGACGAAGTGAAAACAGAATTATAGAAATGTCTGTAAATTTATTAAAAAGAAAAACAGAAATATCACATTTACATAAGTATTCAGACCCTTTGAAACAACACTTGAAATTTAGCTCAGGTGCCTCCCATTTCTCTTGGTGATTGCTAAGATGTTTCTACACTTCGATTGGAGTACAACTGTGGTAAATTAAATGGATTGGACATGATTTGGAAAGGCACACACCTCTCTATAAAAGACCTCACAGCTGATGATGCATATCAGAGCGAAAACTCAGAGGAACTGCCTGCAGAGCTCAGAGACAGGATTGTATCAAGGCACAGATCTGGGGAAGGCTACAAAAAAATTTCTGCTGCACTGATGGTTCACAGTCGCTTCCATAATTCTCAAATGGAAGAAGTTTGGCACAACCAGGTCTCTTCCTACAGCTGGTCGCCCAGCCAAACTGAGCAAATGATGGAAAAGGCCTTGTTTAGACTGGGGACCATGAAGCTGACGATCTCTCTAGTTGAGCTCCATGATCATATTTGCAGATGGGAGAAATCTACAGAAGGACAAACATCCCTGCAACACTCCATGATCTGGACTTTATGGTGGTGGGGCCAAACTCAATCCTCTCTTCAGTGAAGACACATGAAAACACACTTGGAATTTGCAAAACAGCGCCTAAAGGATCCTCAGACTCTAACCATCGTGTTTGAAGGAAACCAGCACTGCTAATCACCTGCAGAGTACCATCCCAAAAGTAAAGTGTACTGATAGCAGCCTCATGCTGTGGGGCTGTTTTTCAGTGGTAGGGATGGAGGGACTCATCAGAGTAGAAGAAAAGTTCAATGCACAAATAATATAGAGATAGCCTTAATAAAAAACCTGTTCCACAGCGCTCAGGACCTCAGACTGGGCAGAAGGTTCACCTTCCAACATGACAATAACCCTACAACCAAGACAACACAGGAGGTGCTTAGGGAAATCTTTGTGAATGTCCTAGAGTGGCCCAGCCTGATTTGAACCCTATCGGACATCTCTGGAGCAGCAGATCTCTTAGAAGTGGTGAACGCCTCACTTCTTTCTGGGACTTTTCCAAACTCCATGAAAACTGCAGTTGTTAAGCCCCTTCTGAAAAAGAGCAATCTTGGTAACACCATACTGAGCAACTATAGACCAATATCAAATTTTCTTTTATAGGCAAGATTATTGAAAAGGTAGTTTTTAAATCAGCTGAACAAATACTTAAACTCAAATGGATACCTAGACAATTTTCAATCTGGTTTCCGACCACATCACAGCACAGAGACAGCACTCATTAAGATAATAAATGATATTCGCTTTAACTCTGATTCTGGCAAAATATCAGTGCTGGTACTGCTAGATCATAGTGCTGCGTTTGACACGGTCGATCATAACATACTTCTAGAAAGACTGGAAAACTTAGTCTGGCTTCCTGGGATGGTAATCAAATGGTTCAGGTCATACTTAGAAGGAAGAGGTTATTATGTGAGTATAGGAGAGCATAAGTCTAAGTGGACATCCATGACATGCGGAGTCCCACAAGGCTCAATTCTGGCACCGCTCTTGTTTAGCCTGTATATGCTCCCACTAAGTCAAATAATGAGAAAGAACCAAACTGCCTATCACAGCTATGCATATAATACCCAGATTTACCTAGCCTTATCACCAAATGACTACAGCCCCATTGATTCCCTCTGCCAATGCAATTGATGTAATTAACAGTTGGATGTGCCAGAACTTTCTTCCATTAAACAAAGAGAAAACTGAAGTCATTGCCTTTGGAAAAAAGATGAAGTTTTCAAGGTGAATGCATACCTTGATTCTAGGGGTCAAACAACTAAAAATCAAGTCAGGAATCTTGGTGTGACTCTGGAGACAGACCTTAGTTTCAGTAGTCATGTCAAAGCAGTAACTAAATCAGCATACTATCATCTAAAGAACATTGGAAGAATTAGATATTTTGTTTCCAGTCAAATTTGGAGAAACTTGTTCATGCCTTTATCACCAGCAGCTGGACTATTGTAATGGTCTCCTCACAGGCCTTCCCAAGAAGACCATTAGACAGCTGCAGCTCATCCAGAACGCTGCTGCCAGGATTCTGACTAGAACCAGAAAATCTGAGCATATCACACCAGTCCTCAGGTCCTTACACTGGCTTCCAGTTATATTTAGTATTGTTTTTAAAGTACTTTTACTTGTTTATAAATCACTCAATGGCCTAGGACCAAAATACATTGCAGATAGGCTCACTGAATATAAACCTAACAGACCACTCAGATCATTAGGATCGAGTGAGTTAGAAATACCAAGGGTTCACACAAAACAAGGGGAGTCAGCTTTTAGCTATTATGCCGCCCACAATTGGAACCAGTTTTTCTTTATATATATTGTTATGCAATTATGACTTGTAGTAATTGTACTCTGCAGTTTAAAGAAAATTCATTTTAAAAGGAAAGCAGTTTGTACTTAAGTGTCTATTGCATAAACGTCATTAAATGCAGTTTTTTTTGTTATGTCTTTTGTTAGTTTTTACCATTTTGCTGCATAACCCCATAAACAGAAATGAAAAATAAACGTTTGTGTTACTTTCAGCAGAGACTATAGTGGATTGTCGGACAAAATGCACAGTCAGCAAATTTTGGTCGATATGCAGTCAGGCAGAGCGAGCAGTTTTTGGGAAGTTTAAAGGAAAACACATTTATTTGAAACACCCTGGTTTCTGAAAGCAGTGATTGGATGCTAATTGAGGTGGTTGCGGTGTCCTGTAAAGATAATGCAGTGCAGCGAGACTGTATGTGGGAGTGCCGCCCATTTACGTCCATTAAAGCACAACCACCAGGACCCCAGCAGTCTGCCCTACATCAAACACATTTAGAAATCTCTGCAAGCGCCCGGACTGAATTACAGCCAATCAGACACTAACAACTGCCTCCTGCTTCAAGCCTGAACGACGGACATCACCAGGATGACAAATAAGGACAGATAAATTGAGATCTGAATGCACTGGACAAAATCTCTGACTTATCGAGTGTTCGGATATTATATCAGTTCTGCCCTCAACCAGCAAACTGCCATTCCTGCTTGACCTTTGACCTCTGGATGGATCGGAGCACACCTCCATTATTCGGTTCCTCTGGATCAATGAGCTTGCGAGCAAAGCAGCAATTAGCAAACAGCTCTCAGCCTGAGTGCTGAACACACTTCTAATGAGGTGTGTGAGGGGCCGCGGGGCATACGTGATCAATACAGCCAGCCATGTGACACAGAGAGAGAGAAAACAACAAATCTGCTTTTCCATCTACTGCTAGTTACAGCTAGATGAAAAAAAGTATTATAGCCTCAGTACTCTTGCTGATTTAAACTCACTAGGCAGAAATAATATTGCAACAAAATAGTTTTTGTAAACTGAAAAAAATAAAAAAATAAAAGGGTGTTTCAAATAAATATGTGTTTTCCCTTAAATAAGGCACGAAGAAACTACTTTCATTTTCTGGTCAAACTCTATTGAAGTATGGGAGTTCAAGGTTAAATGACTGATCCTAAAACCGGACTGAAGACCTTCACATTTGCTCCAGTGAGAGGAGACGTCATTCACAGCAGCTGCCCGACAACCACAGGACCTCAACGAGACACAAGCGCATATTAAATAGCAACTCCAGCACATGTGCTGCTAACACCTGACATCTGGCATCGTCCGCAGTCAATAATAAGATGCTTTCTTCAAAACCCAGTTGAATTCTCTCCAAAAACACTACAAATAACCTCAGATAGAGGACATAGTTACCAGTATAAAATAAAATCGGTGCACATATGTGCAGAAAGTCTGCAGACGTGGGAGGTAAAGCATAAGAGTGTTTCAATCACTTGGTGAATCACTGTACAAGAGCAGATCTCGGGTATAAAGCACTAACGCCACCTGCTGTTCATATACAGCAACAAAAACCAAGAGTGCCAAGAGTGCGCTTTCAGTGAAAAACGTGTCCATTAACTATTAGTAGACCGTCATGTGACATTGCAATCATCATCAGTGCAGTAGCCAAAGCCATGCGACACTCTTCTGAGTGTTACAGGGTTAAATCATAAAGCCATCAAGAAGAATGCAGAAGTATAATATAGCACATCATGCAGCCGTATGAAATATTACTCAATTGCTGATTTGGCAACCAGTTAAATGAGCTGTTAGAAGCATGAAAACTGAATTACTTCAACATGCGAGCCATACACAAACTCATATCAATTCAATTGATATCTATTTGCATGCACCACTGGAATTTTAGCATCCAAATCAACAGAATACATGCAAAACTGCATCTATCACTAATGAAACATGCGTTTGTATTTCATTCTTATACTCTAATGTCTGTTTTAGATACATGCAAGTGAAACTTCAGGGTTAATAGAGAGTTATGGAGTCAAAACAGGGCCACATATACATATAATTCTTGCAAAAGAATTTAAGTATTGAAAAAGAAAATAAAGTTTTGCAAATGAAAATGAAAGTATTGAGAAAAAATTAATGTGCTTTTTGCAAACAAAAATAAAGAATTGCAAAAATAAATGAAGTATTGCGAGAAAAAAGAAGATTTGCATACAAAAATAAAGAATTGCAAAATATAAATGAAACCGCGCAAAAGCAATAATTTGCAATTCTTCATTTTTGTTTGCAAAACTTCTTTTCTTCTTGCCATTCTTTATTTTTGTTTGCAAAAAGCACATTTATTTTTCTCAATACTTTCATTTTCGTTTGCAAAACTTCAATTATTTTGCAAGTATATGTGGCCCTGTTTTGACTCCATAGAGAGTGGTGAATTAATGACAGGATTAAAGGAGTATAAGGTTCTGTACCGGTCTTACTGGGAGGAAATGAGCGGGGTGGATGATGGATGAAAAAAAAAAAACTATAATATCAGACTGGTGCTTTGAGGGCAACACATCAGTACATACCCAGAAAGAGCCTCTTAGGAACTTTGATTTCTTCATCCTTACTGTCTGTTGCTTCAGACAAATAAGACAAATAAACAAAAAATAAGAACAGGGAGATTGCATCGCTCCATCTTTACGAGGACACAAAAAGCCCTGAAGAGATGAAACTCATGAAAACATGTCCAAGTCATGTTTCACCCTAAAAATCAGCTGTTAAGGAACTATTTTTCACAAAGAAAAATAAACATATTTTTAGAACCATTATGATATGTGAAATTTCATTTTAATTTCCAAGATCATTAGTTGAATTTATTAAGCAAAACATTCTGTAATTTTTCATCTCAATTTTTTCAAATATGCCACAAGTCAAAAGTTTGGAATCATTAAGACAAGTTTTTGAAAGAAGTCTCTTTGTTTGTTCAAAAATATCACGATACCACGGTTTGCACAAAAATATTTAGCAAAACTGTTTTCAAGTGTGATAATAATGTTTCTTGGACCATGTGACACTGAAGACTGCAGTAATGATGCTGAAAATTCAGCTTTACATCACAGATATAAATTACATTTTGAAACATATTCAAACAGAGCGCAGTTATTTTAAATTTTTATTATTTTTCACAATATTACTGCGTTTACTGAATTTTTAAATCAAATAAATGCAGCCTTGGCCACTATGAAAGTCTTCTGTTCTGTCAAAAGTTATACATGACGGTCATTAATTTTTATGTGTACCAAATGGGTTTGTTCAAAATGAGGTCTTTTTAAATTACCTTTCATGCAGTGTGTAACACAGCTCTGACTGAATGAAAACATCCTGCAAGGTTTTAAATCTGAAAGTGCACCTTGTATAAAGTTATTGTCTCTCAAAAGAAAGAGTCGACTCCGAATCACTGAAACGAGTCGTTTTTAAAACGAATCCCAAGCGATTTCATGTTGACATCAACATGAAACATTAGCATATTGCCCACCCACTTGTTGCTCTTTTTATGTTGGTCTGAATGAAAATGCAAATTCATTCTTTGCCACTAGGTGCCACTTTTGGAGCAGTAAAAATATCGGTTTCCCCGGTAACGCTGTTGCTGAAATAAAAATGAGACCAATCGGACCAATCACTGCAGATTAGCGTCACAAAAAGGAGGGATTTGGAAAAATGAATTGTTTGGGAGTTTTTGAGCAAGTAAGGTAAAAATAAATGTATATTATAAAACAATGAAAGTGTTTTTTGATCTTGCATGCATGTCAACCTGTTGTTGAGGACTCCCAAAACCAAAATATGAACCTTTCATAACCCATAATAGGGGCACTTTAAGACTTCAATTTCAATGTTGGTTTGTATCTTGATTCAATTCGTTTTACAGTTATTTCCTTGCTTCATCTAGTCATTTTGAACATTCTCCATCTGTTGAGAAGCCGCTGGAGAGTTTTACAAGTTTGCAAATCTGTTTGTGTCGTGAACAAAATAGCTCCGGCTGACGTCAAACTGTTGTCTTAACATCAGTGACATGATCTAAAGACAACAGTGAACCCATAAAGACACACTTGGGTATGACTTTACACTAATAGATAAAAACTGATTAAACAGGATGTCCTGTGCAAACAGAAGAGCCAGAGTCTATTAGCTCTAACAAATGTGTCCAGGGAGTGTTTCTAAATAAGCATATTCTTCATTCAGCAGTGTGTATACTTAGAAACAGTAGATTAAAGCATTACTTACTATATACTGCATCACATATTATTCTTAAAAATGAGTACAATACATGCAAAGTTCAGTGCTCTGGCTCAGTTTGAGAGAACACACTCATCTTTTGTTAACTTTGTAGCACACCCCAACTATAAATAAAGCTGAGACTGATGTTCACCAAGCAGCCAGCTGTTCAAAGTTCAACCTCTTCAGAGGCCCTTCTTGTATGATAATCACATGAGAAACGCTCAAAGAAAGACCCTGACCATGTGACTGTATCATGTACTGTAATTCAATAGTTCAATTCAAACTCAATTGGACAAAGAGGCTGTAAAGAGTCATGAAGTTTGGCACCTGTGAAGGAGCGGCGTTTGGTGTTGAGTTCAGTGGCCATGCGGACGCTGGTGCACAGGTTCAGCATGATTAACATCGTGATGATCATGATTACACTCTGCCAAAGCAGCGGAGTCTCAAAGAAATGTCCAAACCTGAAAAATAACATCAAAACACATATATACTGCTCAGAGAAAAGCATCTTTTAACCAGTAAATTTCCTTTAATTGTTTTTGTCAGGGACTGTATATTTCTCTGGCCAAAAGGTAAGCTACCAATATTTGTATTTATTTATGCATATCAGTAAGTTTGTACCAGATACTAGTGTAACTATTAAGACTTTTGTATATAAATGTTTGTTATAAATGAACGAGGGTTATTAAAAATTTCCATTTGTCACCAGCCCTTGAAATGTCTATACTTAATACAAAGGTGACAACAGAAAAGAAAAAAAAAATTAATTATCCTTAAATATTTTATTAAATATCTTGCAGATATATTTCAGATCTTAAGAATAGAAAAGTTTCAGATATTCTCAAGTTGTCCGAACTTAAACATTGTTATTGAAGCCGACTGAAGATATATATTAAGTTTCCAGGCCTGGAAATCACAATTTAAAGATTCTCAGGTTTGCCATTATTGTTAAAACCTAGACATCTGTGATTGAAGAAACACAATACATATAAACCTGATTCAGTATGACATTAATATAACATGTTTCAAACAAAGACTGGTGTCACATAACTACCTCTTTATAAATACACTAGTGCTCTCAAATCGATTAATCACGATTAATCCCATCCAAAATAAAGTTTTGATTTGAGTGTGTGCTGTGGATATTTATATGTATATATATTAATATACACACATAAATGTATACACTTAAGATATATGTAAAATATATTTATATATAATATAAATCATATATAAATATGAATACATGTATACACATTAGGGCTGCAAAACGATTAGTCGCGATTAATCGATTCAAAATGAAAGTTTGTTTACATACTATATGTGTGTGTACTGTGTATAGTAATTATGTAATGTATATACATAATATATGTGTGAGAATTTATAGATACATAATAAATATACACAGTACACACACATAAAGTATGTAAACATAAACCTTTATTTTGAATCGATTAATTGCAACTAATCGTTTTGCACCCCAAAAATACATGTAAATATGTCTTAAATATATACAGATGTCGATGTGTGTATGTATACATACATGAAAATACAATTATATATTGTATATTAATATATCAATTGATCTGACAGCACTAAAATACACATAATAATGGATTATGACAGATCAGTGGATTACGTGCCATGTGTTTATATCGTTCCTTCACATAGCGGTCTTGCAAGCAGGTGTTGTGTCTCCAGACATGAAGGTTGAGATATAATAACTCACCTGAACAGTATTCTCAGTATGTTGGCTACCAGCAGCACCAGGCACACATATGTGGAGAATCCCTCTGCATTCTGGGTCCTACGGATGTCCCTGTACTGAGGGATGTATGGCACAACCCCTCCAAATATGATGGCAAGAGATGCGATCCAAGACACTGCTTGATGAGCAGCATACATGATCTGATCCATAATCACTTCATCCATCTTTGAGGGATGCAGCTAGCCTTTATAATCAAAATCAACTGAATGCAATGACTATGTAATAACACCTAAATCACATTACTGTTTTGTTCACATTTTAAAGTGTAATTTCTTGCCGATTACTGGATGTATACTCTAAACAACTGCAGTAAATGTACTTTCATTGTCCCAGTCAACATCCACTGATTCATCTAGTTCATTCAAGTGATTCCCCTTTCCAGCAAAGAAATACTTGCTAAATCGATGGCAACGGATCCTCAGCGTGGGTCCATGTCAGAAGACGTGCATCTCGTGTCTTGCAGAGATCAACAGAGCGCTGTAAAACATTTTAAAGCCACTGTGATCCTCTGTGCTACAGCTGGCTAAAGCTCATAACACTATTTCCGTGTTGCATACGTCACAACACGCTCATTACATATTCATGAGGCGGGCGGTCCTATCGCCAGTAGATAAATGATTATGTTTATCTACTGGCGATAGGACCGCCCGCCTCATGAATATAAATTATCATTATAAATTAAAGCAAGTGCAATGGATTTATTTTAGTCAGTCTCCTAATTAAAGTTTGGTCAATAACTGGAAACGTTTTAAACAATAAATAATAATATAATTTCATATTTCTGATTTTCTGTACAGTGGATCTGAAGAGAGACCAAGCTGGCCAAAGCACTGAGCACAAATGTTGGAGAAGCTTGAGATCAACACAATATTTTTAAATGCATGAATTATTCACCGGTGCCTTGTTTTCGGTGTGATTTAGGTTTGTATATACAGTATGATGTGGATCTTGTACCTAAAGCAATAAATTAACTTGTTTAGCCTCTTGTGTTAAATCTTTTCCAGGATATAATATAAACAAAAATGGAAAAGTATCTCTTGCAGACAACGTCAATGATCTTTGAAAGCTGTCATTAATCTATAGGCCAAAAAACATAATTGGTCCATTTTTAATGCATTTTTAATACTTGCAAAGGACTTAGCCATGCATAACTGAACTTAAGGGAATTCTTATTAACTTTTGCATGAGTTTGTGATATATTTTGCACTAAGCACTCATATAGTATCCTATGCTTATTACTTAAAAAAAGGTTCGTTCAGAAAGAACTATTATGCGACACTACGCCATAGTGCAACATTAACTGATGTTGGCAGGCATTAAATGTACTTTTGTATGTAATTTACAATATTTATTTAATTTGATAGAACTGTAGTTATAGTTTTTCGTATATGAAAATTAATATATAAATTTTATTAATACATTTTATTTAATATTAATATACTAACAAACAGGTAGTAATTGCAATGTAATCTGGATTACACAATCAGATTCCAAAAAAACTAAGTAGGCCTACTTGTGATTAGATCACATTACGTTTTAAAATGCCTGTAAGTTACTTTTTTATGGATTACATGATTTGGTATTTTTCACACAATGGCAGTAAATTATTCGGTTTTTCTTTTTCTTTTAAAGTTTCCTTTCTAAATAGACCTACCTGCTAGTAATCATGTACAATGTTGGTCAGTTTTTTCACATTTTTTACAATTTGACATTTTTTATATTACTTGTCATTTAAATTTTACATTTTTATATTAGATTTTCATCAACACCCTACTGTTTTTTCACGAACCCCAATTTGAGAAACCCTACTGTAATGTAATGTTTAAAGCATTTCATGAAATTGATAACAAAGAGTTAAATATATTCTCTCTCTCTCTCTCTCTCTCTCTACAGAATATGTTACACAAGAATCCCATTTAACTTTATTTGATGAATGAGTTAGGTAAAAAAGTAATCAAAAACTACATTACTAAATATGTGTAATCCAGATTATGTTACTAACTCCAATTCATGCACTAAGTACAACTAAAGTCATGCAATAAGCACTGTTAACAAGGTGTCATTTTGCTATATCCTTTAGCCAGCAGCTGGCAGCATTGTTTCTCTCTTCTCTCTGCTTCCTACGTTGCAGTAAATAATCAGTGTAATTAAATCCAGACCATCACTGAGATCGAGATTTATACATCCTCTGAAAGCTTTCTATGGATGTATGGTTTGTTAGGAAAGGCCAATATCTGGCTGAGATACAACTATTTGAAAATCTGGAATCTGATGGCGCAAAAAAAAAAAAAAAAAAAAAAAAAAAAAAAAAAATCTAAATATTAAGAAAATCCCTTTTGAACTCGTCCAAATAAAGTCCTTAGCTATGCATATTACTAATACAAAAAACTGATATATTTATGGTACGAAATTTACAAAATATCTTCATGGAACATGATCTTTCCTTAATAATATTCTAACGATTCTGGCATAAAAGAAAAGTGGATAATTTTGACCCATACAGTGTATTATTGGCTATTGCTACAAACACACCCGTGCTACTTATGACTGCTTCTGTGCTCCAGGGTCACATAGTATTAGATATAAAAGAAAAAGAGACAGTAATGGGTCTTTAAAGTGCGCTAGTGCGAAACAGAGACTCCTAGATACTGTATCATTTTACTCTACATTATCATGTACATTCTTATATTTAGCTAACGTTAGCCTGTTTACTGAAACATTCTTCTTTTTCAATGCCTTGTTTTGTAATTATTTTGTGAACGTAAAAATAAAGCAGTCAAATTTTCCGAAACTTGTTGGCAAACATCTGTTGTTATATAATGCCGAAACAAACTTATCCCCATCCCGCATTTGAATCATAAAACATTTCCCCCCCGTGTGGCTTGCATGAAATATCGCGAGATTTGTGCGGACGCTATTCACTGAAGATACGCCACCGCCGTAGCCCCGGTGGTCGTCAAGGGAGACTACGCAAGAAATGTGACGTACGCCCGTGGGCCGGACCGTGAGTTGGAGAAAGGCGATGTCGATCGGCGAGAGATCGGTTACAGAGGCGGCCGGGAGCGTCAGCAGAATGGGTGAGCATTTAGTCTCTGTCGCTTTGTTGAACTCGCGTTTGGTGAAACTCTTCTGTAAGCAGATTTATTGCGTTGTTTGTGCGGTGTGTTTTGAATTCGCGTGCGTTGTTGCGCGCGGCAGATGCGTTTCCTGAACGTGTTAATAGACAAACAGATCTGCTCGAGCTCCTGTTTCAGTCTAGTCTTCACTCCGTGTGTCATTATCACACCAATAACTGTCTCTTTTCTCGCCTAAGTATTTTATTTTAATGTTTAAGCTTACAAAATTGTACTGTGGGTGGCACAATGAACGCATCAGACCGTAACGCTGTAGCACTCAGTCATCGCGCTCTGGTGTTTTCATTGTACGTCACTTCAAAGAATGCCATAATAAACTAAATATGGCATTACCACAATATTTTTTTCCGTGAAAATACCAGTAGGATGGGCTTAAGCAGTGAATGCAGTGCTGTGGCCAGGCAGAGAAACACCTCCTTGTGTCTGTCACTCTCAGCTTTGGAGAAATATTCAAAATATTCAAATATTTGTGTGTGTTGCAGTAGATCAGTCGCCTTCCTGCAGTCCGCCCCAGCACTAATTAAACACACATTATCTATCTATCTATCTATCTATCTATCTATCTATCTATCTATGAATCATCTAATTAAGCTGTTTTAGAGTACTGGAAGCCTTTAGGGAGGTGTGTTGGAGCTAAACACCTGAAAGTGGCCCCTCCAGAAGCAGGATTGGACTCCCCTGCTGCAGAGAATTGATTATATACCATTAGATGGATGGAGATAGATAGATAGACAGATAAATAGCGGTATGGATAGATCTAGTATATAGCCTATAGAGGAGTGGACAGAACAATGGATTGGGCGCATGGAGAGATTAGGTGGTAGATGAATGGGTGGATAGGTCTATAATTATCTATCTTGTACATATTTTGCAAGAAATGCACAGATGCAAATACATTTGTTTTTCATTTTTAAACGTAAATGCATGACCAGTTTTTTTTTTTTAATTGTCAATTAAAGTTTGCGTAAACTGGAAGGTGCAACCAACTTTTTGTGACGTAAATAGGCTCTTTCTGGGTGAAGCACGATAATGACTAGAAGGCTGGGCTTGATTTTAGCACACCTCCACACCATCTCTAGCTGGCAGCACACTGACTGTTGGCCCAAGCCGTCAGACTGACATCATCAAACCGAGAGGAAGCACATTTTCCGAATTTGACTGGAGAACACCCCACTGGATTTAATGCATGGATAATTTGTTCATCAAATGACTAGTAATGTGTGCTTAAAAAAAAGTACAAATAGTCCATTTTGGTTCATGCAGACTTCGTCTTAAAGTTCATATTTAAGATGTTGCATGTAGATTAGCTGATTTTACCTTGACTTTTAAGCAGCATAACATCTCATATGAAGCCTACTAAAGAAATTTGTCCTGTAGCAACACACAGCATGATCATCTGTGAGTGAGATCTCTGGTGTGGCCGAAGAATTCCTCCTTTATTTATTCCCATAATGTTTGGATCACATGGCTATTGCGTGAATCCTGTCCATTCACATGTGACTGTGTAGTCCTAAGGCTTCATAAAATGGAAAAAATACAGTTGGATTTGATCCTGAATCCATGGATTTCATCCTACATTGAAGGGGAAGAAATCAGGATTACATGAAAGCAGCTGGGATTCGCCTCTTTTTTGTGGACGTGAATCTATTTTGGTCTTGGATGCAGATGTGATAATGACTTTCCAGCCCCTGAGTAGGATGTTAAGTGAATAGTTTACAGCTGAAACCTTGAGAGAGAATGTGTGTCTGAACTGTGGGTGGTCAGAATAGCCTTTTTATGGGGTGTATTGTCTGACTGCTTTCATTGAGTGTGTGATGAGAAAACCAGACCGAGACGGCATGCTTTGCTCACTTGCTCACGACGAGTCGACAAGATCCTAGTACCGCCATACGATTTCCATGATACGGAAAATGAAGATGGAATCGCAAAATCCAGTCATAAAAATGGAATTTATTATATAATACTCAATATCATCCAATTTGGAGAGTTTTGGATGAATAAATCAAAAGTGCAATATGGACTAGTGTGAATCAAGCGCAGTATACTGAAGCAAGCGTGACGCTCATGGTTTCAGTGTCTGCCGTCTCATGAGGACATGAACACATAAACTTCATCTCCAGAGCTGCTCTGAGAGTCGCTTCTCCAGCATTTCACCATTTGAGAAAACTACCGTCACAGAAAACCTGTCAGAATAAAAGTTTGCTTTACTTGAAGAAATTATGACAGAAAATTTTTTACTCTAGAATGTATTTCTCAAAATAGTAGACAAATAAAATGAAAAGATAAAAATAGAATTTATGTAGACATTTAAAAAAAAGAAAAGTCATAGTTTTTGTCCGTGTTTAATTTAAACAGTAAACTTCTGTGCAGCACTTTACCAATTTTTTTTTTTTTTTAAGATTAATTAAATTGTTACAGTTTTAAAACTTTCTATTGATTAGAGATGATTTTTGATTATTAAAACTTAATTAAATCATTAACATGGAACACAGAATAATTTGAAAGAAATAAGTAAAAAGGCTCTACCCTGGTTTAGGATAATTATCCCTTTTGTATCTGAATCATTTTTTTATGCGTCTATATGAATTGTGCAGTTTGCAGTTCATTTTGTCCCTGTTGACACTTGCGAGTCAGACATATCCTGTGAAGTACTAGTCGAAAATGTGTCTTGTCAGAAATGGATATCGCTGTATCTCATTTACTCCTCGACGCTGCTTTGCCTTTCTTTCTGTCTGTCTTTCTTCACTGCTTTAGGTTCAGACTACCACATCTCTTCCGGCAGTTAAGCCACATACAAAAACATGTCATTGTTTCTGGACTGCAGTCACTCTCTCGCTCTCATCTTCCCTTTAGATCTCTACAAGATAATGGTTTTGGTGTCATCGGAAAAATCCTTTAAAGGGATAGATGACCCAAAAACGATTTACTCACTCTCATGGTGTTTCAAACCTGTTACCTTTATCTGTTCTGTGAAATGAAGGCATCCGTCTATCCCATAATAACCCACATCAGTGACCCAGAATTTGACCTTGAGATGCAGTCATGTATATCATATGTGTGGTGAAAGCCCTGGCATGTTTTTATTTTTGCTTGTGTGAATCCTTGTGGACTATTTCTGTCAGTACTTCACCACAGGGAAATGTAGTTTTTAGTTTAGTTTTTGCTGGTGTGTTGTTTAGACCATCTGAATTTGCATCAGAGCATTTACTGTAATGGTTCATTGAGATGTGCCCCTTCAAATATGCAGAGCGTCTCGGCTTTGACAGGCTTTTAGCCTGGAAGAAGGAACATATACATCCTCTCAGTTTCCCCTCCGTGAGTTCAGACTTCCTCTGCGTGTACTCGTGTGTTCACACCTCACACCTGCCCCAACGATAACATCAGCAGGAAGTGGTGCAGGATATTTGTAACAGACTTTCATTTGTAGTTTCAGGAAAGAGCAATGCTTATTCATTGTGTGGGTGGTTAGAATAGAGTAAGAGAGGACAAAATCTCCAAGACAAACAACATAAACTTGGCAGAAATCAGACTGGCAGTAGTAGTCAGTTGGTCTAGGAATTGGAAGTTGAATTTTTGCTTTATTTCCAATGAAAACGATCATTTAAAGTGCATTTAAATGCACTTTATGTTAAATGGCATTGGTTCTCATAAGATATGTAAAATTGATTATAATATGGTTGTAGCCTATTTTTGGATTGTGTTAATGTGATTATCACTGAATGCCTACTTTATTTATAAATATAAATTCTGCAGAAATTGCATGAACAACTACATCTTGTACAAGCTTGTCTTATGCATATTATGTTCAGAAATAATACGAGGAAAATGCTTTAAAAAATTCTCAAAAGTCAAGGTAATTTAAATTCAGAATGATGAGGCATAACACCAGTAGACTATTTTTAACTATAAATGTTCTGTAAAAACAATGAACAACAGCTTTCAGCCTGTCACCCTGATAAAAACATGAAATATCAGACATACAGTAGTGTTTTTTTATTCGATTGCGTTGCTTTAGTGGTTTTTTTTTTTTTTATGTGTAAATGTGGGCGATTTTGTGTTTTGCTCTCTTTTCTTGTGTGTGACGGCATTCTAAAAACACGGCGCTCAAGTTAAAAGATGTTCAACTCGCATCTTCTTGCATTATTTTTCTTATTCCACTGCCCGCGTCTTATCTTTTTCAACACAAAAGGTTATTCTGCGTGAATGGCACCTAGCGATATGAGCGCGCCACACATGAGTGATTAATCACGTTATTTTCTCTTTACTGTTTTTATTGGGATATTGTCAAAGTGTCTAATTATAATGTTTAGTATTATTTTTTCTATTTAAAATCACGATTCCTTGATTTCTAAAAAAATATAAAAAATCGTGGCAAAGCATAAAATTCTAATTAATCTACAAAATCGGAAAAATCGCCCAGCCCTAGCTGAAATGTTTTATAGTCATTCAGTTGAACAGATATATTCATGTAAAAATGAAACGACATGCACATTCTGACCTGCACTTATTAAAATATATAGAAGAAATGGTGATCATACTCAATTTTGTAATATTTTAAATGATTAAAAACGTCTTGCTGACAAATAGGTAAAACCTAGTGGGTTGAAGGACAGTGGCAAAGATTGGTAAAGCTTTAGAATGACAGTTTACTAGTTTCTGGGGGCTGTAATAGTATTTTAATGACATGCAATGATTTTAGGTTTAAATATGCTTGACAAGATTTTTTGTTATATTGAACTATTGTTACACTGAAAGACGTTTTAGTTGGTGTCTTCTGTAAAATTAAAAAAAGGTTCTAATGTATTAGGGAAAAAAATAAATGTATTGTTTTGATGGTTAAACCCCCTTTTTTAGTCTTTGAACCATTTGCTGATGTTATGAAAATGTGATTGTCACTGAATCAGGGCTTGACATTAAGCTCTGACATGTGCTTGTCCTTCAGGCGAGTAAATCAGTCATTCTCTTGTCCGAGTAAAAAAGTTACTTGTCCAGGGGGAAAAAAAGGTGGTGTTGTTTTTTTTTGGCTCAAATGTAATTTATTCTGAAGTCTCATCAGAGCTCTATCAGGAATTACTTTAATCATTATATTTGTGATATTTGCCTTTAAATTGATTGCTGTTACACTTTTTAAGTTTATGAAGGACAATATTTTCCTAACCTGATTAAATGTACATGTCACCATTTACGTCAAATTCTTAAATTTGATCAATACATTAAGTTAGAATAATAAGACACTATATGGTTGTTACTATTCAAATGAAATCAGTATAAACAAACTCCATCTTTCCACTGCAGAGGAAACACAGAAGCTGCATCGAAAGTGCCATTATATTACTCAGTTACTCAGACTGTTTAATGAAGATAAGAGGTTCCATAAATTCAATTTACTCAAAATTGCAAATGCATAAATAATGTTATTAGATTAATGTTTAACTTTTTTGAAATACAAATATGAAATGTTGGAAAAATGCAATGATACTTTTAAATATGAAATTGTACCACCAGCAGTCGGTGGCAAGTCACTGTCTTAATGAGTGAATCATTGATTCAACCGATTCGTTTAAACAGCTGATTCATTCAATAAATGAAGGAAGTGACTGTCTTTATGAATGGCTCACTGAATCATTAACTCGTTCAAAAATGCTGAATCATTCAGTAACGAAACACTGTTGTGTGTTGCTCAGAGATGCGCGACTGTTCTGCTGTGGCTTTGCTTAGAACTATTTTTCTTAGCGAAATGGAGCAAAAATGATCAATAATGTGTCTAAAATGTAAGTCATTTAATATTACTTGTTTATTGAAATAAAGTTGTATAAAATCATCATCACATTTGCAATCGTGCTGATAGTGAGGAAAACATGACTCTTGGTTGTGTGATGTTGCATATATTATATAGAATATTTATCTTTTTTTCGTACCACAGTATGTTGGTTCACGTTTGTTTCTTTGTGTGTGCTGTTGCGCTTATAGTTTTGATTTCTCCGCGAGTCAGACAGGCTGCACGAGCCTCAACTGATGCAACCTTGATCCTGCATTATCCATTATTAGTCACCGTTTACACTGAAAGTAATAAAATCAGAATCATTCTCGCCAAAGTTTCGGTGCTGCCCTAGTTATTGTTTGTTATAAAAATTTTAATTAGGTTACTTGTCCGGTCGGGCAAGTATAATTCTCTTTCACTTGCCCCTTCACAAAATCCACTTGTCCCAGACAAGCGTTAATGTTGAGCCCTGCTGTAGCATAAATGTTGACCTGTTCTGACTTTAGAAGACTTTATAATGCTATATAATATAATGCATGAGTCGTCTGAGCTGATTTAATACTCTTTTACTGTACATTGCAGTTGACTTTCTGAATCATCATCACAGTCTTGTCTATCAAGCTGCACGCGTTCCTTCAGGACGTTTGCTTTTGTGGTGTTAGCAGAATTAGGACTGCACGATTATGACAAAAATCTTAATTGTCGATTATTCCTTTGAAATTGTAATTGCGATTATTAATTGCGATTTACATTGAATGATGTTTATACCATTGTTTGATACAACTGCATGCCGTTTATTTATATGAAAATAAACAAGCTGTAAACACTCTAACTGAAAAACTTTTAGTGCTTTTCTATAGTATTAAGCCTCAAATGTCAACTATACATCGGATTGGTTTCTTCTTTAAATTATAAAAAAGTAAAAATATGAATGGTATTATAATGTTATACTAAAACTAAAATTAAAATAATGGGAAAAACCCTTCAGATAACATGCAGAAAGAAAAAAATGCATCTTTAGCACACAGAATAACATAAGTGGACTTGGAACGATTAATTGCCGATTTGAACGATTACGTAATTGTGGCATCCGTTATTGTAATCGCGATTAGAAATTTGAATAATTGTGCAGCCCTAAGCAGAATAGCATGAAGGTTTTGATAGTCAAATGAGTTGGGGTTTTTATGTGCTGCAATCACAGATCCGTGCATCTGATGATTTGCTGTTTCAGCAGAAAGAACATAAAGAACAGTTTTACTGTGAAAGTCTAGCGCTAAATCCCCATTTCTGGCCTTCCTGTAATTCTGTATGTTTAGAGAAGTGGTTTGGTCGTGCAGCATTGGAAAAACACTACAGGCTTGGTATTAGGACTAAAATAGACTGATATTTACAGAATCTTAAAAGTGTTATTGGCCATTTACACCTGTAGTAATGTGACTATTTGAATGTGGTTTGATTGATCACCTATGTGTGATTGGTTCACCTCAGATGGATGTTAATAACAGGTGTAAACACAGCCTTTGTCCTCATTGGTTTGATTAACAGACCAAAGTGAGTTGCAGACCTCTTAAAGTAGTAGTTCAGCTGTTATCTATCTTTGTCTCATTCTGTCTCTTTGTGTTTTATTTTGTGTATGTGGATGCCTCTCTCCCTGCCTGCTGGAATCTGATCGTCTCTTCATCTATTCATCCATCGATCTGTGGAACAACATGATCTGAATGCTCTCCAAAGTAGCAGTAAGTATGCATAGTGATTTCACATTTGGAGCCTGTGCTACTAATTAGCTCAAAATGTAGTATTAGATATTATAATTGGTGTTTTAAGGCTATTACAAACAGTCATATTTAGAGTCAATGGTTTGCTTAAATCATAGTATTAAACTTTAGTGTCCTACACTGTGCATCCCACTTTATTCATGCTACAAACATGAATAATACCTCAGATCATTTGTGTGGTAGCATGTTAAGTAATTAAAAAAAGAAGTGAACTTTTTCCGCCTGGTTGCTAATGAAACGGATGAAGGAAAGGCCTGTGTGTGAGCTTGAGTGTTCAGCACGAAAAATTGCAGATGCATTAATAGCTGTTCAGTTCAATTAAAATTTGGAGTGATAAACATTTGTCTTGGTGTGAAACGGTCTTTAAGTTGACAAAGGGACCTAAGTCACTTGTAGAGTCCAGATTATCACTAAGACATTGGAGTGGATTCTTTTTTTTGTTTTGTACTCTTTTTCTTCAGGATTTGTAAAAATATACTTCTTAAATGATCTTTTGTCTTGAAAAAAGCCCCCGCATTATTATAGCCATGTTTCTACACTGTTATTTGAGTGTCAAACCAAATGTTTCTCAAGATTCATGAAGGTGTTAACAGTAACCGTGTGCAGTCGTGACAGATGGCCGCCTACGTGTTTCTCATTTGTAGTGTTTTGTGAGTCATGCCTGCTGAAGCCATTGACTGTGTTTGTTTTTGTTCTGCAGCAACAGAAGAACCTTGAGGGGTACGTGGGGTTCGCAAATCTCCCCAACCAAGTGTACAGAAAGTCTGTGAAGAGGGGCTTCGAATTCACTCTCATGGTCGTCGGTGAGTATCCTCTGTCCTGTTTATCCCACCACTGGCCATTGTATTCCTCTCTTTACCTTAAATGAAAGCGCGTGTGTCACTTGAGGGTACCGATATCTAATGCCTGCAATGGCCTTTTTGCAATATCTAATAGACCTTTTCTTTATTTTCAAAGTTTTGAGCTTTTTATCACCCCAAAAAAGAAACTAGTCATCATTTTACTCACCTAAAACCAGTATGACTTCTTCTGTGGATCACATAGTAAAGTGTCATAGCTGGACAGTCCTCATCCCCAGAGCAGCATGAACAATCTACTAAATTTCTTCTTTCATGTTTCATTCTTAGAGAAAAGTCAGAATTACGAGATCTAAACTTGCAATTGCGAGAAAAAACCTCAAGTGTGATGTGAAAAGTCACAATTACTTTTTTACTTTAAAAAAAGATTGTATTTCTTTTTGAGGTTTGTGAGATGCGTAAAAAAGCTTAAGTGAAACGTTAATGAACACGGGGTCAGAAATAGAGGGCTGTTGACCCAGCATCCAGCGCTGTGTGGATTACATGCGCTCATGTGTCTGGCGGTATACGGTTTCACACAGGCCGCTTCATGCCAGGCGCTGGCAGCTGTGCGCTGAAATGCATCAGTGATGGATTTCACATGGCAGAACAGAATGAGAAAGCAGGGCTTGAAGAAATGAGCATTCAAAACAAATGTTCTTCCTATTCTCCCATGGACCTGGGGTTTTTCCCCTCCTTTGGAATGTGTGTGTGTGTGTGTGTGTGTGTGTGTGTGTGTGTGTGTGTGTGTGTGTGTGTGTGTGTGTGTGTGTGTGTGTGTGTGTGAGCGTGGCCTAGTGGGTGGGAAGTTTCCTGTAATCCCATTCATTTAGCTTGGCCTGAGGACTCGTATCTACCTCCACCTTCAGCTTTAAACTGGCCCTGACGCCCACCTGGGGTCACCTCACATCCTGCTCACAATCCATAACCGAATCTGCGTTTCTGACATGTCAGTATTTCAGAATTCCATCTCCATGGGATTTTGGGAGGAGTGCTGGAGCAGCTACGCCCTGGAGTTTCCCCCTCTGCTGCACGCTGGGCAGGAAATGAGCTTTTAGATGGCAATTTGGTGTACAACGTGTAATTAGGATCCCATAGTAATTGAAGAAGTGCTGTCAAACACTTCCAGCTCTCTCTCTCTCTCTCTCTCTCTTTGGATGATAAAGACCCAGATGTTGTTGTTTAAGCCCGTTCGTCTGTTCTCAGTGGGATGCACACTGGGGTTGTCCATGGCTTCAGACTTGTCTGTTGACTGACAGTAGGATAGAGTCATGAGGCTGGTTAAAGTCAATATTTACCAGTGATTAACCAGCTGCTTGTAAGGATTGGCCTTGATCTCGGCTGATGTATTTGCATTTAAGTCTCTTCTTCTTTCTTTTCCCTTTTTTAGATGTGTTTATTATCAGTGTTAAGGATTATAGGCTTTGTTAAACTTTACTTGCTGATTGCTGAAAAATGATGGTTTGTCTTCCACATTTTAAGTTTTACAGTGGTTGTACAGGAACAGTGTACGTATAATCCTTAAATAGTTTGGATATCATTACACATTTAGCCTAGGTGTGCTAGCTGTTTCTGGATTTTTATTTTTCTAACATAAAGATTAAATTTTAAGAAAGTGTAGAAAATGTAAGATAAGTTTAAAAACACACAATGACCTTTATTGCACTCCATCAGTAAACAGACATTTGTTTGCATACTGAATTACAGTTGGCCTTTCTTACATCTATTTGCATATCAACTATTGGTCTTCTGAATTGCAGACTGAATTATGATTGGTCTTTTGTCCTACATCTGTCTGCTTACTGAAATATATTTGGATTGGATGTAATCGGTTGCACCAAGAATTATATTGTGATTTTAATTGTCAGTTGAATGTGATATGATAAAAAGATTGGGTACTAGGGATGCACGATATTAATAATTTGCCGATATCCGATATGCTGATATTTTTCGAATCATTTTGACCGATAGTCGATATTGATTTCCCTTTGTTTTGAAACACCACCAAGTCTCTCCTGTGTGGAAATTACAAACATTGTTTAAACAACTTATTTGTTAGAACTAATAAACATTCTAAAAGTTCTATTTTAAATGAGAGTACATTGTATACAAGTTGTCATAATCCATTTGTAAAAAAAAAAAAAAAAAAAAAAGATTACATATTAATTAATAAATCTTTTAAATTATTTAATTTACAAGTGTTTGTGATTATTATTTTTTTTATTCATATAAACTATAGCTTCTGTCCTTTAAAACAAAACAGACTTGTGATTTTATGACATTGATACTGCTTTATTTATTCAAAAACACAAGAATCTTAATATCTTAATGATATTTCGGTAAAACCTTTAACAGTGTTACATGTTGTTACTGTAGTAATAACAAAAATTATGCATAATTACATACAAATAACCCTAAACCAAACCCTGTTGCTAATTAATATTACTCAGTACTTAAATGTGTAATTACACTGTTGCAAGGTTATATTAAAATATAATAAAGTGTGAAAAGTCTAAGAAAATTAAAACTTTCAAACTTAAAATATGTCATAAAGGCATCATAAAACAAAACCACGTGCCTCCAGTGGTTTAATCCAGATTTTATGGAGCCATGTAATGTATGCGCTTTGTGTGCAGAAAAATCTTCACTTCTGCATACTGTAGCTCTCTGAATTAAAATTTTTGGGTGAATTATCCCATTAAATTGTTAATTCTGACAGCACCTAGCAGGTCTTCTTTCCCGGGTTCAGTGACAGTTCTTTGGAAGTTCGTAGTAAACTCTGTTCCTCCCAGCACAGTCCCGAGCTTTTCCTGCTTCCCAGCTCCCCCGCCCCTGTCATGCGATGGGGAGTTCCTCTGGAGTAAACCCTCCTGGTTTACACAGCTGTGGGATATTTCCTTTAAAGGAAGTGAGCTGGACCCTCGCCGGTCCGCCTGGTGGGCTTTGGGCTGAGCTGCTCGCTCTGCTCGCTCTGCTCCGGCTTTCTGTAACACTCACTGCCTCTTGTTTAGATTCCCCCGACTGCAGTAGTTTGAACTTACTGTAGTGTTTGAGGAGTCTGTTCAGTAATGGTTAATGTTGTGAAATACAGACGGTTAGATGGATGTGTGGTGTGTGTTGTTTTTCATCTGCTCAGGGCAGGCCTGTAAGGATTACACACAGCACAAACATTGAGTTTCGTAATGCACAGAGACAGGGCGGGTTACAGATACCGCAGTTTTGCATTTTTGGGCAGCTGACAGGAAAGCCCTGATCTGTCATCATTCTTGGCGGAGAGTTCAGTGAAGGACTCTGTAATTAGCTCTGGTGTTAAAATAGTAAGCCTTCTGCTCATAGACACCTTTCTGTTCATCTATCAATGTCTCTCTTCTCTTTCCTCAATGCTAAACTCTGCACACAAACTCAGATCTCTTGCGTGGAGTGATTTAGAGCATAACTACTTAAAGGAATAGTTCACCCAAAAATCTGTTGTCATTTACTCAACCGCATGCTGTTCTAAACCTCTATAGCTTTCTTTCTATATAAAAACAGAATTTATTTTTTTGCCAGATCTATCAATGACAATTAAACTGACCAACCATAAACAGTATTTCACAATATTTACACTATTATTTAACTGTTTTTTCTTGCATATTTGTAGACAACATAGGTCTATTGTTTCAGTCACAAAAAGTGAAACCACACCTTTCATAATTGCGTTGTCTTGTGATGGCTTAATTTTTCACGTATGCTTCATGAGATATTACAATTAGTCTTTCTTACATCTATTTGCATACCAAACTATAATTGGTCTTCTGAATTGCATACTAAATTTTAATTGGTTTGTGTCATGAATATATTTGCATACTGAATTACGATTGGTCTTCTGTGCTACATAACTATAAATTCAAAATGTATAAATATAAAGTTGAGAAGATTCTTGCCCTTTGTTAATTTTGAATCTTGTGTGGAACTCAGAAGCAGCAGCAGAATATTCACATTGCTCTTTTTTTTATACAATGAAAGTGAACAGTAATGGACGCTGTGGAGCTGCAGAAAGGATAAAGACTAACCATGAAAGTAGTTTGTGCAGTTCTTGAAGCTATTCTTGAAAACTCAAAACAAAACAGATATGACGTTATCATTGCAGCAGCATTTTTATTTTTGGGAGATTGGCAGCACTTATTCCCATCCACCATTGACATTTATTCTTGTTGAATTGGGTGTTATATGGAACACTTGCAAAGTCCTTCCTTTCCTTTAACCCTGACTTTTGTGCTTTTTTCAGTTTCTTATAAATATCTAAATGGCTAAAGTCTAATCTCACTGTAATCAGCACAAACTGGGCTATAATAATATGTGAGCAGCATGTATGTACATGATTGTGTTTTTTTGAATGGAAAATGTTATTATTTGTTAGTGAAAAACTAAAAATGTTAAATCACTTGAATAAGGCAATAAAACACATATAGAAAATTGGTTCCCAGGAATTTTGAGAACTGGAGCTTGTAGCCTAGAATTTTTTTTTTTCTAAATGATGTGAAAATCATCTTGTTTACTCACTTACAGAAAACAATATATTGATTTAAATTTTCTAAGACACTTTTTGTTGGTTAAAGTCATATGCGAGTAGGCGTCAACTATCATGAATTCACACCTGAGAAGACAAAGGCCTGCATAATGAGCTGCATAATGAGCCATTCAGTCAGCTGTGTCACTGAGAGGGATGAGTTACAAGAAAGAATGTGAGGACAAAATAAATCTATATAATTTTATGTTTGTAGTTTATTTAGAATATATTTAATTATCCCACAACATAATTTAATATTCACTTGTGAGTGCAGTTAAACAGTTTATTAGGAAAAATCAAAGTTGACTTTCAAACTGAATTTTTTTGCATCATTACTCCAGTCACACAATCCTTCAGAAATCCTTTTAACAATCTTATTTTCTACAAAAAAACATTTATTGTTATTATTATCATCATTATCATCATTATTATTATTATTATTATTATTATTATTATTATTATTATTATTATTAATGTTGAAAAGAGCTGAGAATATTTTTTTTTAGGTTTTTTTAGGGGGGATAAATTGAAAGAACAGCAATGATTGTTACATTTGTTACAGTTACATTTATTTGTTACATTTATATTATTTACATCAAGCTTTTGAATGGGTATAGTAGTGTATATTGTTATTGAAACTTCATAATATTTCACTTAATTATACATTTAGTCAGGAATTATAGTTTGGAAAAAGTCTAACTAGTAAAATGTTTACACGTTATGTGAAAACTAGTACAAGTATATAAATAAATAAAAAGAGACTTACTCATGTTTATGATCTCTGCTGAAAAAAGTGCTTCATTCTTTTTTATGAGGAAATCCAAATCTCAAATCCTCAACCACATCACATCTATTTGGGGTGAATTATGTCTTTTTCCTCTCATCGCGAAGCAAACAGTAAAATAATAAAAACTTGAAGAACAGTCTTGCTGCGTTGTCTTCTGTTGTGTGGGCGTATTCAAAAGCCGCGCGCTTCAGTGAAACATTTGAATCTCAAAAGCGCGCGCTCGGGCGCGGGGGCGTGGTCGCATTAGAAGATAATTAAGGGAGACGTGAAAAAACAGACATCGCGTTGTTTTCATATGGATTACTTTATCACAGAATATTTGTTTTCAGCAGCACTTGGTTAGTTTAAAAGTAGACATGTCAGGCTTTCTATAGATATCTCTCTCATGTCTCTTCGTTGAGTATTCACGGAGTTACAGTTCATTTTAATGACGCATTTGTATCTGAAGATCAGCGCAGACAAAGCGCTGCAGACAGCACTCCTTGTTTGTTATCTTTATTTTATAAGTGCACAAAGTTTTGTTGTTAATATGTCTGTATACAAAAAAAAGTAGACACTTTACAGATTCGATTGATGTATTGCACTTATCTGTACGATCAAAACTGAAAGTGTAATTTAAGTTCTTTTCGGGGTTATCAGGAGAAAATACCCCAAAACGCGTATACGCGTTAATCGACTCCAGAGGGTTAAAGCATTCGTACTAAATGAGTTTCCTCAAACAGCTGCAAGTTACGATACCATAAAAACTCCTGCAAGCTACGATTCCACAAGATCTTCAGCTTTTTATGTGAATGTCTTCCAGCAGGGAAATTCTTCACTCTGGCAGGCCTGTATTCAGTATCGTATGTCTCCCAGCAGTAACTCCACCATCGTGGCTGTTTTTCTTGTCTCTCTGCTGTGCTGGTTTCACTCCAGAGAACAGCAGAAGTGCATCCCAGTGCCTGCTTCGCTCCGCCACTCGCCTCCTGCTTTTGTTGTTTCCCTAATTCATAATGACATTTTAAAGAAGACTGTATTTCACTCGCTGTTTTCACAAGACCACGGGCCTGTTTCAAAGACCACATTCAGCAAGCAAAATAAACCCTGTAGGGCTTTTCTTCATTCTGCTCAACGATAGCAATTGCTTTTGCATCTCTCCAGGCAATGTGTGGATGACGTTTCTGTTGCGATGGTGAGGTCACTGTTGTTCTGCCCTTCTGGAAACAGTTAGGATTTGAAAGAAGCTTTTCTTTGTTTGAAGGTTCTCTCCGTGTTTTACGGCCTGTGGAAGTGGCGCAGGGTTGGGCACTTGTTAAAGGTCAGGAGAGAAGCCCAGCGGTGCTCTGTGCCAACATGCACCCAGTTTCCTTCACACTGTCCTCTTTGTTTCCAAGCTTTACAGGAACCATGTTGCCATGCATCCAGCCGATGAATCGCTCTCGGATGCTTGGAGGAATTGTTCTGTGAAAAAGTCACTTGTTGTTGGAGGCTTATGCATTGTGGTGAAGCACTAGAAGCATGTGGAAATCAAATGTCAGCGATATATTTGTTTAACTGAGTGGGATGAGTTACCTTTTTTAGCACATGAAGAAAATTTTGGGTTTTCAGTAACGGTAGTCGACACAGTGCTGGTGGTGCAGATGCTAAGGTGCTCTAGTTTCTTAGGGGTTTCTAATTGGATAAAAAAATTAACCACCTCAGGTGAGCGCCTAAGTTTTAAATTTAATGCATATCTTGGCATTTCCATCCGGCATGTTTTTTTTTTTTTAATGTGATAACTCAACTCAAAATTCACATAAAAATGTGGATGAGAACATAGCTAGTGACAGTAAAGAAATTTATAGTGTTATAAAAGATTTCAGTTTCAAATAAATGCTGTTCATCAGTTTCCACAAAAATATAAAGCAGCGCAACCGTATTCAACATTGATAATAATCAGAAATGTTTCTTGAGCAGCAAATCAGCATATTAGAATGATTTCTGAAGAATCACATGACACTGAAGACTGGAGTAATGATGCTGAAAATTCAGCTTTGATCACAGGAATAAATTACATTTTATTGTACATTACAATAGAAAATCCTTATTGTAAATTGTAGTAATATTTTGAAATGTTATTATTTTTACTGTATTTTTAATCAAGTATAAGTAACTATATTTTTTCTAAAGAAGCCAGATGCGTTTGAGGTACTGTTCATGTCCGTAGCGCAAACTGTGCTGGACAAGTTGCATGCTAAAGTTGAACACTTCGAGTCAAGGGTTAAAGGTTAAGTATGAGCAGTGGGGGAATTGATGCTTGTCTTGGCAAACACCACTAATAAAGTTTATAATGTCTTGTGAACATCTTCTTTGTCTTGGTCTCAGCACACCCTCTAGTTCTTCTCCTGGTTTGTACTTTATCAGATACTCCGAGTTTCAGACTGTTTAGATTTCCCTCCATCTATCCGGCTAAATAGTTGTATTCTCTTGTGGTTTATGGAATTCCACAAATTTCTGATGCCGTCTGCATTTTCCCAGACTCGCAGGCAAGGAACGACCCCATATAAGATCATGTCAGAGTTGATCACATTATGCCACTCCTCCAGAGTGGTTTCCTGTTTTTAGAGTTAAGCTGAAAAACTGCAGCATCTCAGGCTTTCCAAGTGCTTAATTTGGTAGATTTGTAATGTTGGGCATTATAGGGGCCTATGATTTCAGCAAAACGTGGACAGATTAATTGAATCCAGTAAAATTGGTGTATAATTAACGTATGTAAACAACATATGCTGTTCCGTGTCAACAGCACCATACGCAGATACGCTGTTGACGATGTTTACGCTTTGAACTGAATGTAAAAATTTTTATGAATTAATTTGATTACCACAGTGAAAATTACCCCATGATTTACTCACCCTCAAGGTTTATATGACGTTCTTTTTTCAGACGAATACAATCAGAGTTATATTAAAAAATGTGGTGGCTCTTCCAAGCTTTATAATGGCAGTGAATGTTGGTCGAGATTTTGAAGCTCAAAAAAGTGCATCCATCCATCATAAAAAGTGCTCCACACGGCTCTGGGGGGTAAATAAAGGCCTTTTGAAGTGAATCAATTTATTTGTGTATGAAAAATATCCACATTTAGAACTTTATATACCATAATCTCTAGTTTCCACTAACTGTGGTACGCACTTTCACGAGAGAGTGGTGTTCCATGACTTAAGAAGTAGTCTAAGATTTGGTGAGAATATGCTAGTCTCATGAGAACCAAGTTTTGTTTACAACAAAGGAAAACCATTTTCTTTTTGACTTATATGGAAGTCATCCCACATGTTTCTTCACAAATCTTATTTTTGTACTTCTAATTTGTGACCGGTGTTTTGTTTTGCGCTCTTCTCTGCGCTTCTGCGTTTGTCACTTCTCACCGGTGCTTACGCTATACCTACGTCTTACATCATCCACTGAACGCCACTCTCTCGTAAACACGCGTATCATACTTAGCGGAAGCTAGAGATTACGGTTTATAGATATTTTTCTTACATGAATGCATCGATTGACTTAAGAAGCGGAGCAACGTGGAGCACTTTTTTGATGAATGGATGCACTTTTTTGGGCTTCAAAATCTCAACACCCATTCACTGCCATTAGAAAAGCTTGGAAGAGCAAGGACTTTTTTCATGTAATTTCGATTATTCGTATTCGATGTATTCGTAAGAAAGCCACATGCACCTAGGTTGGCTTAAGGATGAGTAAATCATGAGGTAATTTTCATTTTTGGGTGAACTGTACCTTTAAAACTTACACTATTAAAACGGAATTCAGAAAATTTTAAAATGGGAAACACAAAATTTGGGGGGAAAAGTTTAAAGCACCATCTGGGAAAAATAAAATACATTTGTTGCCCAAATTGTTTAATGAACAGGCATGCAAATGGAGACCATGTGAATGATGACTGTTCAGATTCTGTGGAAATCTGTAGACTCAAATTCCACTCAGTTCACCATCCAACAGAAGTGATGAGTGAGTCACGTCCTGAAATCTCTGACGTAAACTCTCGTTCTCTGTCCTGCAGGAGAATCAGGTTTGGGGAAGTCTACACTCATCAACTCCCTGTTTCTGACAGACTTGTATTCTCCAGAGTATCCCGGACCCTCTCACAGAATCAAGAAAACCGTTCAGGTAAGATCAGGCTGGGTCACTACTCTGACATCACTCTGATTCCCTCCACAAAAACCCAGTAGGATTTTTCATTGGTTTTAGGATTATTTTAGAAAATAAGCTCTGTGACTAACAAAAGTTTGATTCTTACACATTTTGGTCATCATGATAATTTTCACAAGTGAACAAAACTTTATGTATTTTGATGCCTAAACATGATCACCAGAAGTAAAATGCTAAACGTAGGCTATAAACGAAAGTACACCACGGTCACATGACTTCAGCATCACAACAATTACGTCTTTCAGTCTTTAAAAATATTTTCCCTGATAACGAGGCTGTGAAAGCAACCAGCGAGTAGATGAGTTCAGACATTTAACCAAAAACACATTTAAAAACCCATTAACCTCAGGAGGATGGAACTGAAAGTGCTAAAATGCAACTGGTTTATGGGTTTTGACCTACAAAAGTACGTCATTCCTGCAGCACTCTGTGTTTCTCGCAGCTGGATCGCATATGCTTCAGTCTGTCTTCTGTAGGGTCCAATCTCTTGCCAAATCAGCAGTATTCTGCCATCGGCCTAATATCAGACTTTTAACTCAGTGGCTTCCCATTTCTCTGTGAGCATTAGAACTGGACTGACAGGCGCTGTCGATCACTGTCAAACACAGGTGTGGCCCTTCATCCCTCACTGGCTTTTGTGGTATGCGGTTCATCAGCTATCGTAAAGAATGCAGTGATCGCAGCGCCACGCTGAAACACATATTTGAGGGTTTTTTCCAGTCAGCAAGACATGAGCCAGGTCTTAGGGGTTGTGTGGACCACTTTCATGAGCTACTTTCTTATCTTAGACTCTATAGATTGGTACAGCTGTGTGAAAAGCCATACAAAAGCTATCTTGATTGAGATGAGTGTGATACATTACGTAACTGTGCAGTCATATGACTGTCATGGACAGAGATGTGTTTGCACATGATGTACTGGAATCCTTTGCAATCCAACAGAAATCAGTTCATCTAGTTTTTGATGTTTAGACTGCTAATGGTCCCAAATGCCATGGGGATAAACTAAGGCTGCACGATTTGGGGGAAAAGCCTAATTGCCATTTTACATTTGTAACATTTTAAAATTTAATTAGAAAAATACTCCAGGTTTGTTGTGCTTTTTGTGTAAGCCTGCACAATTTGACCCCTATTTTGTTATTATATATCAGTATGGCTATAATATAATAATGTTTCTGTTAAGCTTGATAATGTCTGTGCTGATAGATCAGATTTTTCTGTGGTACTTTAGCAAAAGCAGGTCTGTTTTGATATCATGTTGCCCTTGGCTCATATCAAGTGAAGGATCAGATTTCTGTGTGGATTAATCTCAGAGAAACATGATTTTCAGTGATGAGATGCCCTGGTCACTGCGGCCACACGTCTGATGAGCTGAACGTACCGACTGAATAATAAATGATATGCTGTTTTACAGTAGATGTGAACAGCAAGATGCAATTGTTGTTAATTACTGTCACACATCAGTTTATCTGCCATGTTGGAAAGGTCAAAATCTCTTTATAAAAGCATACAAACGAATTGATAGATGAAGTGTTATTAACACGCATTTTCTGGATTCTCTAGCTAACAGCCACTTATAAAAGTGGCAAGCATCTTACAGTCTGATTACTGAATGTGCAGATTGATGGGGAAAAATATAGCTTTGATTATAACACCGCTCTGAAGAAGAAACAGTCACTTACAATGCATAACAGAAATCATTTGCACAGTAATCACTTCTGTGCTTTCAAGTAAAATGCAGTGTAAGTCTAGTTTAAAATACTAAGTTATTTACAAAATAAAAAAAAAACTTGTGTGAATTGTATGTGTAAAATTTATGTGCAAATGTGTAACAAAATTTTTTTTACCCCCACAGGCAGGTAATTATTAATTGATTAATTTTTATTTAATTTTTATTATTATTATATATTTCTTTTTTACCAGTATGAAATCTTTTATTTAGCAAATGTACTTCAAACTGATCAAAAGTGACGGAAATGTGTCGTGTTATAAAAGATTTCTATTTCAAATAAAGGTTCAAAATATATACACTTTCTATTTATCAAAAACCTTGGGGTGGGGACATCAGTTTCCACAAAATTATGAAGCAACACAACTGTTTTCAACATTGCTGCTCAAAAAAAAACAACCTTTCTTATTGTTATCAAATCAGCATATTCATGGTCCACATTCCTTGTATGTAATATCTTTATGTACAGTGGGTACGGAAAGTATTCAGACCCCCTTAAATTTTTCACTCTGTTATATTGCAGCCATTTGCTTAAATCATTTAAGTTCATTTTTTTTCCTCATTAATGTACACACAGCACCCCATATTGACAGAAAAACACAGAATTGTTGAGGTTGCTGGAGATTTATTATTTAAGAATGGCTGAAATATCACATGGTCCTAAGTATTCAGACCCTTTGCTCAGTATTTAGTAGAAGCACCCTTTTGATCAAATATAGCCATGAGTCTTTTTGAGAAAGATGCAACATGTTTTACACACCTGTATTTGGGGATCCTCTGCCATTCCTCCTTGCAGATCCTCTCCAGTTCTGTCAGGTTGGATGGTAAAGGTTGGTGGACAGCCATTTTCAGGTCTCTCCAGAGATGCTCAATTGGGTTTAAGTCAGGGCTCTGGCTGGGCCATTCAAGAACAGTCACAGAGTTGTTGTGAAGCCACTCTTTCGTTATTTTAGCTGTGTGCTTAGGGTCATTGTCTTTCTTGGAAGGTGAACCTTCGACCCAGTCTGAGGTCCTGAGCACTCTGGAGAAGGTTTTCGTCCAGGATATCCCTGTACTTGGCCGCATTCATCTTTCCTTCGATTGCAACCAGTCGTCCTGTGCCTGCAGCTGAAAAACACCCCCACAGCATGATTCTGCCACCACCATGCTTCACTGTTGGGACTGTATTGGACAGGTGATGAGCAGTGTCTGGTTTTCTCCACACATACCGCTTAGAGTTAAGGCCAAAAAGTTCTATCTTGGTCTCATCAGACCAGAGAATCTTATTTCTCACCATCTTGGAGTCTTGGAGGGCTTTCATGTGTCTTGCACTGAGGAGAGGCTTCCGTCGGGCCACTCTGCCATAAAGCCCCGACTGGTGGAGGGCTGCAGTGATGGTTGACTTTCTACAACTTTCTCCCATCTCCCGACTGCATCTCTGGAGCTCAGCCACAGTGATCTTTGGGTTCTTCTTTACCTCTCTCACCAAGGCTCTTCTCCCCTGATAGCTCAGTTTGGCTGGACGGCCAGCTCTAGGAAGGGTTCTGGTCATCCCAAATGTCTTCCATTTAAGGATTATGGAGGCCACTGTGCTCTTAGGAACCTTAAGTGCAGCAGAAATCTTTTTGTAACCTTGGCCAGATCTGTGCCTTGCCACAATTCTGTCTCTGAGCTCTTCAGGCAGTTCCTTTGACCTCATGATTCTCATTTGCTCTGACATGCATTGTGAGCTGTAAGGTCTTATATAGACAGGTGTGTGGCTTTCCTAATCAAGTCCGATCAGTATAATCAAACACAGCTGGACTCAAATGAAGGTGGAGAACCATCTTAAGGATGATCAGAAGAAATGGACAGCACCTGAGTTAAATACATGAGTGTCACAGCAGAGGGTCTGAATACTTAGGACTATGTGATATTTCAGTTTTTCTTTTTTAATAAAGCTGCAAAACTGTCAACATTTCTGTGTTTTTCTGTCAATATGGGGTGCTGTGTGTACATTGAGGAAAAAAGATGAACTTAAATGATTTAAGCAAATGGCTGCAATATAACAAAGAGTGGAAAATTGCTTAATATTTGCTTAAAGTTTATCCCCAGAGAAACCATGCTGTATATATGAATCAGTCATCATATCTCTGCTATTAAGCGTGTGAAATGAGTTTACATGCTGATGAGATACCAGTGTAAGAATCTGAAGCCTCTGCTGTCAGATCAGTCTGATCGTATCTCTGCTTTCTGTTCTGTCCTGCACAGTGACAATGAACTTGTGTGTGGTTGTTGCCTCAGAGAATTCTGGGAAGTGAGTCAGAGAATCAGTATGTTACAATGTGATGTGTGCATGAGGAGGAGGAAGAGAAGCTTCATCGCTAATGTTTCTCACACTGTTGCATCAGTCTTGTTGGAACGAAGAGCTCAGGATCTGTGTGTGTGTGTGTGTGTAATGGCTGGAGGGTGGGGGAGTGCTCATTGAGAGTAGTTATGTTGTTTATGTAAAGTGTTGGCAGCGCTCTAACTGGATATGTGTGCCATTGACACATGAATCCATTAAAAGAGGAGTGTGAGTTTGTCTGTTCAATCCCTCAAAACAGCAGTTTGTCAGTTTGTATTAAATTCAAGTAGTCTGTCAATTCTGCTAATTGTCAGTGAGTGAACATGTCTTTGGCAGTGCTTGGAATGAAATACTAGTATTAAATGAAGCAGTGCAGACGTGTGCAGTAAGATATATCTATATCTGTCCAGACCTTCATGAACCAAGAGTCCTCGCTGGTTAATGAGGTATCAGACTCTGAGGAGAGATGCTTGAAGGAGCAGTGAAGCTTGATCATCTCTCTTTGAGTCTGACTGAGATCTTCTTTATAGTCTTGAGTCTCTTGACATTGTCCTGTGGTCAGTGCTCTTAGATCTCGGAAGTTTGTCTTAATGCCAAGCACATGACCATTACATTTAATATACTGTAAGTATGAAAAAGACATCCACAACAGCTTTGCTGTTGGTATAAATAACAAAGACTTGCATTCAGTTTTCCCCTCACACTCTTGTAATGTGTGCATATATATTTTGGTGTATTATGGCAGTGTTAGTTGCTAGAGATGTCTAACCAGACCATCTCACCTCCTCGGCTGCCTGCATCAGGTCAGGTGTGAAGAGCACGGCCCACGCCTGCTGCTTTGTGGCTAGGCAACTACTGTCACTTTTTCCATCAACACAGGAAGAACAAAGACTAATAGAAAGCAGCGGTTTGGTTTTTCTACTCCACCTGCTCAGTGTAGTCCACTCACAGGCAGAATTTCAGACGGTTATAAAGCCAGCCAAGATGTTCTCATGGTTCGTACACATTGGCTGAGTGACTGCACTGGTGTGGCGTAATTATCCGGATGATGTCATTGATGTGGATTGTTTGGGAAGACAGAAGATACGGGATGGGTGATCACACCCCCTCATTACCTCAGATCATTCTTTCTGCATTAGTTGTTCCAGCGACTGCCTGAAACAACAGCCTGAAATGACGGTAAAACAACAGGTTATCATCGGACAAAAATCACAACACGTGTGTCCAATATAAACATTGAGATGTGTCATAATTGTCCTAAAGAATAACACGCCAAACTAGTTCAAGCTGACCATTCTGTATTGCTTATTACTACAATAAACAGGTGTAGCTTATAAAAAAGGATGATTTTGGAGTTAATTTCAGATGTTAACAGTAACCACACATTAGAACTAAACAGATTTATCTGCTTACATGTAACTTTGCATTTAGTCATTTCCTTATATGTAAAGTTGCGTATACACATGAAAAGGTGTGCTTGCACAGACATTTCATCTCAAGAAACAATCACATATATGTTAATTGTTTGAGTCATGTGCACAGTCACAGTCTTGATAATTGACTGAAAGTTTGCGGAACTATTATTTTTGGTATTTCTGTTTGGTAATATCAGGTAACATTTTGATTTCAAGACCTTAAAGTCATGAAAATGAGTTAAACATAATGTATATATTTCTTAGGTGCATTTTTTCTAGGTTTTCTTTAATGGTTCATAAACTAGTGCAATCTATATAAATCTGCGTCATCAAGAATTTTTATTTAGTAATATAAACGCCTGGACATTTTACTTTTGGTTTTAGTATTTTAGGGCTAAAAGTCAAGCAAAAGTTAATAAAGCCTAAATTTGGCATGACATTAAATTTCACCCATGTCTATTTTCTAAATTCATGTTGTGGTCTTATTGTGAACGATTCGTCCATAACTTCATTGTTTGTTTTTTTAACACAATAAACAGGTGTAGTTTAACAACACAGTGCTTGTGTTTACTAGTGATAAATTTGAACAGACATTTCTGAACAATCAGACGTGGTGATTTTAAGAAATTTCACAGATTCTGGTTCCTTTTAGTAGTTTTAAAAAAGAGAAAATAATTTTGAAATAAATCAACAATGACAACAAATTAAAAATTAATTGTATAGATTTTTTTAAAGAAAAACTAAAACAGATTTATTTGTTATTAATGTATTTGAATTAGCGGCTTTGCTGTCTTTATCTGAACCCACACTTTGGGTTTGGTTTTTATTCTCTTATGTCATGTGCTACGTCAGTAATATGACACATGAAGAAGAGGTGTGTTTGAAACAATCACATGCTCGCTAGCTGTTTGTTGAGTCACATGCACATTCTGAAATACTGCTGATTATTTATTAATTGTATTTCTGTTTGGAAATCATCATGTAACATTGTGAATATTAGTTAACTCTACATTTTTAGTACCTTTCATTTTTCCGTAATGTGCAATCTATATAAAATGATCGAGAATCTTTATCTAAACAGCTGGAGAAGTAGTGGGCAAATCATGGAAATCTTGTGAGGTTTTGAAGGTTTATTTTGAAGTCTAGCTGCTTTCTGGAGTTTCTGTCTCGGGTGTTGTTCAAGGATGGCAGGTCTGCAGACGGCCGCCTCTCACAGGGGTGATAAAAAGCACACGCAGGAAGTCTTACGAGGAAGTACATTGACTGTGCTAGTTTTGCGTTTTTTTGGCAAAGGCAGGTTATGACAAGGTGAATATCAAGCCCCGTGTAGTTATTTATCTTCTTTTTTTCCCTTTCCAAACATTGTCAGGGTCTCATGAATAAACGGTTGAAGTCTTCACAAATGGATCATTAAAACAGCAGCTCATGCTTGAATAGACATACACACAGCACTGCACCAGAGTTTCTCTGTCAGACGTACCCGGACAAATGTTTTTCACTTGTTTCCTGCGGCGTGTGTCTCTTCACTCATCTGTATGCAGAGGAATCGGCGGCTGTCTTACTGGTTTCTCAGTATATAGCTGGATCCGTCATCTACATGTCACTGCATGCTTCCATATCAACACTTTAACTTTCAAAGTCATCAGAACCCATCCTACACATTACCAAAATGTTGTGTCTAGAGGCTGAGCACAGGAATGTGTGCTTGATACTTTCTTAAGGGTGTGGAAGGAAAGTGAGAATAGAGCAGATTGGATTTCCTGAAGCTCAACTGGACCTGTTTGTCTGAAAGTGTCAGTGGTCAACTAATGCCAAACTGAAAAGCTTTTGGTCACCCTTTTGTTCAAACTAGCTTGAACCAAATTCAAAACCACAGCTTGCGTTGGTTATTTCAGTGCTCAGGAAATTAGGCTATGTTCACGTGAGCCTTAGTGTCCTTTTTTGTTCTGTTGCTTAAATCTAACATGTTTTGTTTAGCTGTTCACATTTTTCTTTTTATTAAATGTGTCCAATATCAGATGAGTAAGAGCTGATTGAGGTCCTGAACTAACTAAAAAACAATAATAAATAGGCACAAAACATGCTGTTATATGGAAGTAAAAATGAAGGCCATTAAAGGCAGCTTTACTGATTCAATGTATTTTGTGCTGTTCACAGTTATGTAAAAAAATATATATTTTTTTTAAATATCTTTTAAATTCCTTTCAAAGATTCAATGCTTTGAACTTGGCACGCTTTGTTAAATTCAGTTGCCAGTAACCCCTGCTTACAAAACCTACAAAACAAGAACAGCATTGTTTTTAGATGAAACATTTAGCACAATCAAATATACTTCAGTATTTCTTTAGTTGGACCTCAGCACTACTTCCGTGCAATTAAAGTGCATTAAAAATGAGTTGGTCCAATTTTTTCTTTAAGTATTTAAGTTTAGTATACCAAAAGTACAATTGCAGGGTACTTTTATTATGCACATGAATATGTAAATGTATTTGTAGCATACCTGGCACAAAATAAATGTATTTCAAATACATTTTAGGATATTTTTTCACTTGGTTGTGCTTGTTTTTTCACACAATACACTCCACTCTAAAAACGTGGCATTCAAGTTAAAATTTGTCAAAAGTGCATCTCAAAACCTCTCTTTTTTTTCCCACCCTCAGTAGAAAATAAAACTGAAGAGATGGAACAACAACATCAACAACAGGCGGTATGAGAGGGTTATGAGAGATCCACAACTTTTAAAAAAGAACAAAGACATTTTTATTATAACTCCCGGAGAAATATAGCGCAGACACTGGACAAACATGAAGCTTTCTAGAGTGCATGTGTCGACCACCTGCATTCACATGCAAAAAATATAAAAAATAAATAAATTTAAAAAGCATGCTTGGGCCTTTACAGTATTGTGAGCACATCGACCAAAACAGCTTATTTGTTGAAATGAGTCATGCAGGCACACTTTATTCAGAGGAATTAGATCATGCGTAGGGAAGTGAACCCTTTTGGAAATGATGTGCTTGAAGCAAATTCAGGACCACAGCTTCTGCTTCGATATTTACTTCAGTGCCCAGGGAAATTCAACCAATCTTCAATCACTTCTCTTAAATACCTTCCAAAGGTTCAAGGCTATGAACTTTTGCCAAATTCAGTGACTTGTTTTACCCTCTGTAGCTCTCATGTGTCTCACAGGCTGCTGTCTGCTAACAGAACCTGTAAACACTGTACTGATATACTCGGTGCACTAGTCAGACTGTCTTTTTCTTCAGATCTTCAGATTTCACCAGCTTTTGCCTTTTTTGTGTGCAATATGCATCAGTTAGTAAAATGCAAGTAAAAAAAGAAAAATTTTGCATGTAGAATTTGGTTGAACATAATATTTTGGAATTTTTTGCATTTTTTTTTTCTTTAGAGCAAGTGCCAAGTGGAGAACTTTTGCTCATTTCTCAGACATTTAGCTACTTTACTGTGGTTTGTGTTGCTTTTCGTGGACAAACGGTTGTGATGAAATGAGTACTGTGTGTCTGATGGAAATCAATGTGGTGTGCCGTACAGACGGAGGAAGTTAGAGGAGGCTTTATGGGTTTGTAACTAAGGCAAGGTGTGTCGTTTGGACTGTTTTACAGGCAGGTGGTGAACAAGGTGTCTTGTTGGGTGATAAATCACACTTAAAGTGCTTTCTGTCTTTGCACATGATATTGTAAGCTCCAGTGTTTAACGTGCAAACCTAAACTTCACCCCAGATGTGCTGCGGTACACCTCTGCGGGTGCCTGTTTTAGTGCCGTTCCATCACAGAAAATAATTCCTCGAAACACAGTGGAATAAGTGTTCATGTCAGTCCAAATAAATCTTTTCTTTTAAACAGTTATGCTAGTAGTCAAAAGATTTTTCATTGGCTGGTGACATTATCTGGAGAGCGTGGTTGCAAACAAAACAATAATCCTGTGATGTAATAATCAAATTTGGGTTGCTGGGAAGCAAAGCTGGTTTTTAGGGTTAATTTATCGAATTTTATGTTTATTGATCATTTGGAAGTTGTTTAAATAATGTCTCCATTGATGTATGGTTTGTTAGGACAATATTTGGCCGAGATGCAACTATATGAAAATAGGAATCTGAGGGTGCAAAAAAATCTAAATATTGAGAAAATCACCTTTAAAGTTGTCTTAATGAAGTTCTTAGCAATACATATTACTAATCAAAAATTAGGTTTTGATATATTTATAGTAGGAAATTTACAAAATATCTTCGTGGAGCATAATCTTTACTTAATATCCTAATGATTTTTGGGTATTGCTAAAAACATAACCCAGCGACTTAAGACTGGTTTTGTGCTCCAGGGTTACATATTTTCTCGAATGAAATGAACTTATTTTGCAGAATTTCTACATGTTCTGAAGAAAACTGAGTAGTGATTGCCTGTACAAGTTCTAGCAAGCTGTGGATGGTTACTACGCTTGAAGTAATAGCACATCTTGCCCCAACAGGCCACAAGATTTGAAGTATCAATCATATCAAGAGCCCCAATGGTGCAGGATGGGTTGCATACTGATTTTCAACACTAATGGTTAAGAGATGGGTCATGATGGTCAACTAATTGACTAGTTGTCCAGAAAAAAAACCTGTAGCTGTGAGGGGGCAGGCACTTTAATGTTTTAGATTGAAAAGGCACAAGTTTAAAGACAATAAATATGTGCATTTTCATGAGTAAATTATTTATAACAAACCTCTTTGACTAGTTGTTCAGGTGACTCGCTGTCTAGTCGATTTTGAAAATTTGTTTGTCTAGTAAGCGGTTTTGTTAGAGTACCATAAACATAAGTATGAGCAACAGTAATAGTGATTCTAGAACTCTCTTTTGTAATCTTAGCAAGGTGCTTGCATTAGCGGTGATCTCAAAATGGCCAAAAATCAGCTGATTAATCAGCCTGGCCTTCAAGTCAAACTACTTATTCACATGCAACATGTCACGTTTAGATAAGTTGAGGGTAGATTCATTTCTCTGATAAATTCCAAGAAGGTCATAAAAAATGTTCCCACGTGCAATTCTTTGGAAAATTCTTAAGTTTTTTTTTTCTTTTTTTTTTTTCTTAAAAGGAAAATTATCTGATTGAGCTTTATCTTGCTGAAGTCACCTCATGCATAATCATGACTGATCATTGTTTACATTATCAATTATTAATATCACTTCAGAGAACCTGTGCACATCCCTAGTACTAGTAATATGTATTATATTTGTATTGTATGTTGCTAATTAATGCATAATTGATCTGAATGCAACAATTAATCTGAAATAGGCCAGTAAATTCATAAAACATCTTAACTTTGGAGATTTCAGCATGTTGGAGGTTATCCTATAGTAATTCTCAGTATTAACTAGGTGCTTATTAGCATGCCTATTAATAACATTTTGGCTGCTTATTAGTACTTATAAAGCACATATTCTGCATGACCATATTCTACATCCCTAATCCTACCCAATACCTAAACTTAACATCTACCTTTCTAAGTAGTTAAAAGTTTGTTAATAGCAAGAATCTGAGATCCGCCACACGCCCCGCAGCAGGCATCGTCACGCTCGCCTGCAAAAACCACTGTTTGCATTCCACAGCCGACCACCTCCTGCTGGAGCCATTTCTCCTGCATTCTTGGCCTCATTTCTGACTTTTTTCTTTCCCTGTTTCTGTGGAGTTGGTCATTTACAGAATGACAGATCTGCGGTGGCTGCACGTACGCTTTAGCACATCATCTCACTCATGTTTCCAAAACATCCCCACGGCCTCTCAGCTAGTGCTAATGGTTTTAAAAACAACACTTCTACTGAGAAGAAAGAAATGTAGCAGGATTTGCCAATGTGCTCTCAAGTTACGTGGTTTTTCCTTAGTAGGCTACCTTTGGGTGATATTCGCCCAAAAATTAAACTTGCATTTTAGTATTTACTTGCCCTCATGATGTTTTAAACACATATTGAGTTCTTTCTTCCCTTGAATGCAAAAAAAAAAAGATATTTTGGAAAATTTTCACACTGTTCAAAGGTTCCTTTTTTTCATTTAAATTAATAAAGCCAATTCATGCTTTGTGAGGATCGGATCAGCACGTTTCATACTAGTAGAATGCGTTTGAATATTTTCAATATAACGCAAGTCAATTGAAATAATTGAGCATTTACATGTAATAGAATTTTACATGTATTGGTAGACCGATATAGGTTTTTTTGATGACCAATCCCGATATCTTCGAGAACAGAATGACGATGTAAAGCTTGTATTCAGGATATCACACAATTTAATTTTAAGATTGTAAAAAATGCGAGTGCAACAATTGTTGCAAATACATTTGTAATTTTTTTTTAATATTCTAAAATAATTGTGGGGTGGGGTGGGGTTAAGTGGAAAATTTAAACTTAATTTTAAAAAATTATAAAATAAAAATGTATACTTAAGATATCAAGTTCTTAATTTTGTAATCCTACTATAGCATTTTCAAAAATAAAGAAATGGTTAAAAGCATGAATAAAGAAAGGAAGGAAGCACCGTAACCAGTGCACTTGGTAATCTGGGTAAGTCTGTGAAATCGGTTAAATCAGAATCATTTATCTTCATTTAAAGACCAGGCAACACAAATTGTACATACAGTACTCCATTAATATGACATAGCGGGCAAGCTGTTAAAATAAAAGTCCCGCTTACAACACTTCTGTTCAGCCGAACAGAAAACCGATATGCCGATAATTAAAAAAACATCAACTGCACATTGACCAATATATTGGCCAGCAACTGATTTGAAATTTGGAACACATTATGGCTGTGCAATTTTGTAGTATGAATGATAATGGATGTACAATTTTGTAGTATGAAAGAGCTTGGCCAAAGCATAAGAAAAAAAACAATCTGCAAAATAGCGTCTTGAATATTCCATGGAAGATAACCACCATGAGTTTGGCACATCAAAGGAGAATAAATTATTGATGTTTGGGCTAGAGAAGAAGAATCTTAACATGCAGCTGGCTGGACAACCACCACGAATGGCCCACAAATCACACAAGTCAGAGTGAACTTGCACTCTCTCTAAAAACAGCCTCAGTTCAGGATGTGTGTAGCTCCTCCATCCCAGCTGTTCGGTAGACATCGCTGGCCAAGTTTCTTTTTTGGGAGGGTGTGCTTCATGAAATGACTGTCCTGCGCTGGGCTTAGTGCTGTCCGTCTGAGCTGTGGAATGCTGAGGGCTGTTTAGGAGGAAATCATAAAATGCAGCCCTGAACAACCCAAACCCAGAAGCCACAGTCTCAGACCACAGCCGCTGTATGCTGCACATGGAAAGGTGTGGGCTTAAGCTCGTTTTAGCTGAGGTTGCACACATGTGGGGTGAATCTGTTGAGCGCCAACTGCTTCACAATATATTTAAATATGATCCATCGATTTAAAGCTCCACTTAATGTTACGACCCCAGTGTGGTCAGTCAAGGGGAAAAAGGGAGTAACAATAGAAGAGTTTCTCAACTAGACTTGAGGTATCATTCATGTCCATAGAGCAAGTTTCATGCCAAAGTATGATAACTTTTGGTTAAATCATCTGTTGCACGTTAATGTAGGTAAAGTGTTCAGAATGTCCTGGCTTATATTAGAACGAGAAAATCTTTGCTTTCCCTTTTGTGCTGCTCTTAAATGTGAACAGAAAACCTCTGAATGGTTGTTTAGAGCCCTGCAGGCCCTGATATTGATTGACTTCATGATTGTGTTTGTCACGAGTGTTTGCCCTCATGCTGTTTGCATATCTGCCCCACAGTTCTCTGAAAACAGCTAATTCATGTAGGTCTAGGGCTATTATTTTGTCATATTTCAGTCAGATACTGCTCTCAGTTTAGGACTTTTGTATTAGCATTATGATTTACATCAAGTCCTAATTGTTTTTTGTCAATTTTCAATACAAAATTTTATCAAGAACACCTTATACCTAGTACAAAACTTGTCAACCAATATGTTAGCTTCCAGATCATGTGTTTAAAAGAGGCATCCAAGAAAGGCATTTAGCAGAACATTATGTTGGTTTTTGAGTACGTAGAGGCTACATACAATTGCAGTGATTTTATTTTTATTTTATTTTATTTTATTTTTCATGCTTTAATTTTATATCACTGTTATTTTATTTATTCATTATTATTTTTTCTTTTAAATTGAATTTTTTTATTATTTTATTTTTGCACTGAATGAACTTGGAAATCGCCATATGTGATTTTTGTTTTTAGGCTAGTAGTTATTTAATTATTTATTTATTTATTTTGTTTTTTTAGGTGGAGCAGTCCAAGGTGCTGATTAAAGAGGGTGGAGTTCAGCTGCTGCTCACCATTGTGGACACGCCGGGGTTTGGAGATGCTGTGGATAACAGTAACTGGTAAACATGATTTCTTTATTTTCTGCATGTCATCTGGGAGTCTTCTCATATTGGTGTTTAATAAATGAAGGATGGCTGGTTTGTTTTGTATTACATTTGCGTGTTGTTGAGTCTGAAATGTCGGTTTGGTCGTCCTCTAGCTGGCAGCCCGTCATCGATCACATCGACAGCAAGTTTGAGGATTACCTCAACGCAGAGTCACGCGTCAATCGACGCCAGATGCCCGACAGCCGAGTGCACTGCTGTCTGTACTTCATCGCCCCCTCTGGTCATGGGTAGGCACTCCTTTTCAAGCATTAAACACACACAAACCCTCTGTATTTTTGGCTTGTATTTCTGCTGTGGAGGGGCTTTTAGAGGTGAGCTCTAAAGTGATGCCAAGTGCATCAGGATTTATTGCAGCGTCAGCGTTGTCAGTCTAAGTTGTCGTCAGACTTTATTGTTGCATCTCATCTGAATCTCATACTCCTCCAAATAAATCAAAGTTCTCTGGCGTGTGTGAATTGGTTAGGAATCCTCTTTCTTTCTTTCTTTCTTTCCTCTTTTTCTCTCACATTGATTCTTTCTGTGGCTCAAAGTCATGCTCTGACTGTTTTTGTCTGCACATCCAGATACTCAGGGAACACTGAAAAGTTAGGAAAACACAAGTAGCCTATATTTAGTACAGTTTGCCAATACTTGAGGAACAAACCCCTAACCCCTTTTTGATATCTAAAACAATGAGACGTGTTGGGAGAAGTGCGTTTTTGTTTTGATTTTAGTTTGGTGTGTGTGGTGTTTTTTGTTTGGGTGGTTTGGTTTAATGGTTTGATTGTGTTTTGAAGTTTTGATTTGGTTTGGTTAATTTGGTTTGGTTTGTCTGGTGGTTGGTTTTCTTGGCGTTTGAAAGTGATTTATGTTTTGTATTGTTTTGTGTGTTTTGTTTTGGTTTGGTTTGGTTGGTTTTATTTGTTTGGTGCTTTTTTGTTTGGTTTATTGATTTGTTTTGGTGGTTTTTGGAAGTGTTTTATGTTTTGTCTTGTTTTGTGTTTGTTTGGTGTTTTTAGTTTTGATTTGGT